>NC_036875.1:4908828-4913927 GCF_002910315.2 Salvelinus sp. IW2-2015 | reverse complement strand
AATATCACCAAAGCAGCTAGAATAACTACAGAGAGCAACGTGAAATACCTGTCACGATCGTGTGGTGGATTGACGGGACCAAAACGCAGCTTTAGGAAAATAAGCCATCTCCTTTTTATTGACGAAGAAGGCAAAACGAAACAAAAACACTTACACACTAAAACAAAACAAGAAAACGATCGTGAAGCTAATAACGAAGTGCACACACAAGGCTACAAACGTATAACATAGACAACTACTCACAACAAATGAAAGCCTATGGCTACCCTAAATAAGGCTCCCAATCAGAGACAACCGAAATCAGCTGTCTCTAATTGGGAACTCATTCAGGCAAACCATAGACTCTCCTAGACTAAATGAAACATACATAGACAACGCTAGACACATGTACTCAACACAAACCCATATACTACACCCAACAACCCCTTTACCATAGAAAACACCCAAAACCAACAAAACACAAACATTCCCCATGTCACACCCTGACCTAACTAAAATAATAAAGAAAACAAAGAATACTAAGGCCAGGGCGTGACATAACCCCCCCCTTAAGGTGCGAACTCCGGGCGCACCATTACACAGTCTAGGGGAGGGTCTGGGTGGGCTTCCATCCACGGTGCGCCTCCGGCTCTGTCGTGTCCCCACGTCACCACAGTCCCTAACGCCCTCCTTAGCTTCCTCCAAATGACCCCCCTCCACATTAACCCTACTGCATTAAGGGGCAGTTCCGGACTAAGGGGCAACTCCGGACTAAGGGGCAGTACCAGGGTAAGGGGCATTACCAGGGTCAGGGGCAGCTCCGAACTAAGGGGCAGTACCAGGGTAAGGGACAGCACCAGGATAAGGGGCAGCACACAGGATAAGGGGCAGCTCCGGACTGAGGAACGGCAGCTCCGGACTGAGGGACTGCAGCTCCGGACTGAGGGACTGCAGCTCCGGACTGAGGGACTGCAGCTCCGGACTGAGGGACGGCCCATGGCTGGCTGACGGATCTGGCTGCTCATGGCTGGCTGACGGATCTGGCTGCTCATGGCTAGCTGACGGATCTGGCTGCTCATGGCTAGCTGACGGATCTGGCTGCTCATGGCTAGCTGACGGATCTGGCTGCTCATGGCTAGCGACGGATCTGGCTGCTCATGGCTAGCTGACGGATCTGGCTGCTCATGGCTAGCTGACGGATTGGCTGCTCATGGCTAGCTGACGGATCTGGCTGCTCATGGCTAGCTGACGGATCTGGCTGCTCATGGCTAGCTGACGGATCTGGCTGCTCATGGCTAGCTGACGGATCTGGCTGCTCATGGCTAGCTGACGATCTGGCTGCCTCATGGCTAGCTGACGGCTCTGGCAGATCCTGTCTGGTTGGCGGCTCTGGCAGATCCTGTCTGGTTGGCGGCTCTGGCAGATCCTGTCTGGTTGGCGGCTCTGGCAGATCCTGTCTGTGTGGCGGCTCTGGCAGATCCTGTCTGGTTGGCGGCTCTGGCAGATCCTGTCTGGCGGACGGCTCTAGCGGCTCCTGTCTGGCGGGACGGCTCTAGCGGCTCCTGTCTGGCGGAGGCTCTGTAGGCTCATGGCAGACGGGCGGCTTTGCAGGCTCATGGCAGACGGATGGCTCAGACGGCGCTGGGGAGACTGATGGCTCAGATGGCGCTGGGAGACTGATGGCTCAGATGGCGCTGGGGAGACGGATGGCTCAGATGGCGCTTGGCAGACGGGCAGTTCATGCATCGCTGTGCAGACGGCAGACTCCTGCCGGCTGAGGCGCACTGTAGGCCTGGTGCGTGGTGCCGGGACTGGTGGGCACCAGGCTGGGGACACGCATCTCAGGCTAGTGGCGGGGAGCAGCACAGGACGCACAGGACTCTGGGGACACACAGGAGCTTGGTGCGTGGTTTAGGCACTGGTGGTAAAGGCTGGAGAAACGCACCATATAGCTAGTGCGTGAGGAGGCACTGGTGGTACTGAGTTGGGGCGAGGAGGTGGCGCCGGAAATAACCGGACCGTGCAGGCGTACTGGCTCCCTTGAGCGCCGAGCCTGCCACACCTTACCTGGTTGTATGCTCCCCGTCGGCCTGACCAGTGCGGGGAGGTGGAATAAACCCGCGCACCGGCCTATGTAGGCGAACCGGGGACACCATGCGTAAGGCTGGTGCCATGTACGCCGGCCGAGGAGACGAGCATGGTGACCAGATGCGTGGCGGGCTTCATGACATACGGCTCAACGCTCAGTCTAGCCCGGCCGATACGTGGAGCTGAAATGTACACGAACCGGGCTATGCACGCGTACAGGAGACACACGTGCGCTCTACTGCGAACACGGTGTCTGCCGTACTCTCGCTCTCGCTCACGCGCTCGAACAGATTGCCACACAGAGGAGTAGGCGCAGGGTTCCTACTGACTTCGACACTCCTATAGGCGCCCCCCAAGAAATTTTTGGGTCTGTACTCACGGGCTTCCAGCCTCGTCTCCGTCGCTGCCTCCTCATATCGCCTCCTCTCGGCTTTAGCTGCCTCCAGCTCTTCACGAGGAAGGCGATATTCTCCCGGTTTGCCACAGCCACGGCTTACCAATCCACAGTATCTCCTCCCATGTCCACGAATCCTGTGTAGGTGTCCTGTTGCGGCTTCCATGCCGCTTGGTCCTGTAATGGTGAGTAGTTCTGTCACGATCGTGTGGTGGATTGACGGACCAAAACGCAGCTTTAGGAAAAAGCCATCTCTTTTTATTGACGAAGAAGGCAAAACGAAACAAAAACACTTACACACTAAACAAAACAAGAAAACGATCGTGAAGCTAATAACGAAGTGCACACACAGGCTACAACGTATAACATAGACAACTACTCACAACAAATGAAAGCCTATGGCTACCCTAAATAAGGCTCCCAATCAGAGACAACCGAAATCAGCTGTCTCTAATTGGGAACTCATTCAGCGAACCATAGACTCTCCTAGACAAATAAACATACATAGAACAACGCTAGACACATGTACTCAACACAACCCATATACTACACCCAACAACCCCTTACCATAAGAAACACCCAAAAACCAAAAACACAACATTCCCCATGTACACACCCTGACCTAACTAAAATAATAAAGAAAACAAAGAATACTAAGGCCAGGGCGTGACAATACCTAAACTCATCATAAAACATTATGAAAAAATATATGGTACAGCAAATGAAAGACAAACATCTTGTGAATCCAGACAGTATTTCAGATTTTTAAGTGTTTTACAGCGAAACACAATATAGCATTATATTAGCTTACCACAATAGCCAAAAACACAACACCTTTATCAGCAGCAAAAGTTAGCGATCGCAAAAAAACAGCAAAAGATATATAATTTTTCACTAACCTTGACAAATCATCAGATGACAGTCCTATAACATCAGGTTATACAATACACTTAGTTTTTGTTCGAAAATGTGCATATTTAGAGCTGAAATCCGTGGTTATACATTGTGAAAACGTAGCAACTTTTTCCCAGAATCTCCGGATATATTTCTGACACTCACCTAATCTGACCAAATAACTCATCATAAACTTTACTAAAAATACATGTTGTACAGCAAATAAAAGATACACTAGTTCTTATACATGCAATCGAGTGATTGTAGCTGCAATGTAAAACTATGATTTATACCTGAAATATGCACATTTTTCGAACAAAACATAGATTTATTGTATAACATGTTATAAGACTGTCATCTGATGAAGTTGTTTCTTGGTTAGTGACTAATTCTATCTCTATTTTGGGGTTTTGTGCAAGCTACCTGTGCTGTGAAAGAAATGTCTGTGCTTTTTTGTATTTGGTGGTGAGCTAACATAAATATATGTGGTGTTTTCGCTGTAAAACATTTAAAAAATCAGACATGTTGGCTGGATTCACAAGATGTTAATCTTTCATTTGCTGTATTGGACTTGTTAATGTGTGAAAGTTAAATAAAAAAAAATWAAAAAAGAAGGAATTTCGCGCGCTGCCTTTTCAGTGGAATGTGGGGGGGGTTCCGCTAGCGSAACCCGGGGGCTAGACAGGTTAAATAAAGGTTAAATAAAAAATTAAATTAAAATAAATATGTCAGCGCCATTATAACAAGGCTATATATGGTAATATATATATAATAATATAATCATGGTAATTTGTACTTGTAGATGTAGGTAGAGGTAAAGTGACTATGCATCAGTAATATACAGTGAGTAGGAGCAGTGTAAAAACAAAGGAGAGGGGGGGAAATGGTACCGCTTGCTGATCAGGCCTACCACTTTTGTGTCTTTAGCAAACTTAATGATGGTGTTGGAGTCTTGCTTGGTCACACAGTCGTGGGTGAACAGGGAGTACAGGAGGGGACTAAGCACACACCACTGAGGGGCCCCAGTGTTGAGGATCAGAGTGGCAGATGTGCTGTTGCCTACTCTTACCACCTGGGGGCGGCCCGTCAAGAAGTCCATGATCCAGTTGCAGAGAGATGTGTTTAGTCCCAGGGTACTTAGCTTAATGATGAGCTTTGTGGGCACTATGGTGTTGTCACGATCGTCTTGCGGAGAGAGAGAGGACCAAGGCGCAGCGTGTGCAAAATACATTCTCTTTTATTTAGAGAAGGGAAAAAACACGAAAACGATTTTATGCTGCTAAATATGCACATTTTCGAACAAAAGCTATATGCATTGTGTAATATGATGTTACAGGTCTGTCATCTGATGAAGTATATCAAGGTTAGTCAAATTATATATATTTTGTTGGGTTGTTACGATCGCTAACATTTACAGCTGGTAAATGCGGTTGTGATTCCGGCTATTGTGGTACGCTCATATAATGCTATATTGTGTTTTCGCTGTAAAACACTTAGAAAATCTGAAAATATTCTCTGGATTTCACAAGATCTGTGTCTTTCGATTGCTGTAGGCTGTCTATTTTTCTGAAGTGTTTTAGGATGATTCTTTTGGTAATTGACGTCGGTCTCTGTAATTATTCCGGCTGCTTCCAACGCTATTTCAGATTGCAGCTGCCATGGTAAACTGTGATTTATACCTGAAAATGCCCATTTTCTAAAAAAAACTATCCTATACATAAATATGTTTCAGACTGTCATTCTT
>NC_036875.1:4900502-4904694 GCF_002910315.2 Salvelinus sp. IW2-2015 | reverse complement strand
AGAGTCCTGTGCGTCCTGTTTGTTGCTCCCCGCACTAGCCCTGAGATGCGTGTCTTCAGCCCGGTACCACCAGTGCCGGCACCACGCACTAGGCCTAATGTGCGTAGCCAGGGTCCAGTATGCCCTGTTCCTTCTCCCCGCACTAGCCTGAAGGTGCGTGTCCTTAGCCCGGTACCTTCCAGTTCCGGTACACGCACCAGGCCTACAGTGCGCCTCAGCCGGCCAGAGTCTGCCGTCTGCCCAGCGCCATCTGAGTTTGCCATTCTGCCCAGCGCCGTCTGAGCTGCCCGTCTGCCCAGCACCGTCTGAGCTGCCCGTCTGCCAAGCACCGTCTGAGCTGCCCGTTCTGCCAGCACCGTCTGAGCTGGCCCGTCTGCCAAGCACCGTTCTGAGCGCCCGTCTGCCAAGCACCGTCTGAGCTGCCAGTCTGCAAGCACCGTCTGAGCTGCCCGTCTGCCAAGCACCGTCTGAGTTGCCCGTCTGCCAAGCACCGTCAGAGCTGCCCGTCTGTCCCGAGGCGTCAGAGCTGCCCGTCTGTCCCGAGCCGCTAGAGCCGTCCGCCAGACAGGATCAGCCAGAGCCGTCCGCCAGACAGGATCAGCCAGAGCCGTCCGCAGACAGGATCAGCCAGAGCCGTCCGCCAGACAGGATCAGCCCGAGCCGTCCGCCAGACAGGATCAGCCAGAGCCGTCCGCCAGACAGGATCAGCCAGAGCGTCCCCAGCCAGGATCAGCCAGAGCCGTCCGCCAGCCATGAGCAGCCATAAGCCGTCCGCCAGCCATGAGCAGCCAGAGCCGTCCGCCAGCCATGAGCAGCCAGAGCCGTCCGCCAGCCATGAACAGCCAGAGCCGTCAGCCAGCCATGAGCAGCCAGAGTCGCCAGCCAGCCATGAGCAGCCAAAGTCGCCAGCCAGCCATGAGCAGCCAGAGTCGCCAGCCAGCCAGAATCTTCCAAAGCCGCCAGTCAGCCAGGATCTACCAGAGCCACCAAAGCGGGTATTTGACAATGGTGGAGTGGGGGCCACGTCCCGCACCCGAGCCGCCGCCATAATAAGGCCCACCCCGGACCCTCCCCTTCAATGTCAGGTTGTGCGGTCGGAGTCCGCACCTTTGGGGGGGGGGGGGTACTGTACACACCTGGCCTTATTATCTTTGTTTTCATTATTATTTTAGTTAGGTCAGGGTGTGACATGGGAATGTATGTGTTTTGGTTTGTCTAGGGGTTTGTACGTTTAATGGGTCAGTGTCTTGTCTAGGCGTTTGTATGTCTATGGCTGCCTAGATTGGTTCTCAATTAGAGGCAGCTGTGGTTTATTGTCTCTGATTGAGAAGCCATATTTAAGGCAGCCATAGGCATTTGGGTTTTGTGGGTAATTGTCTATGTTGAACGTTTGTTGCTTTGTCTATGCACTTACGTCGTTAGCTTCACGGTCGTTTGTTGTTTTGTTTAGTTTGTATTCAGTGTTATCGTGGTTATACTATGTAATCACTACAAACATTGCATGTATTCTGGCCGGCGCCATTTTGGATTAGCGCCTATTCTTATAAAAATACTATTCATAAACTTGACTAAAAAATATAAGTTGGACAACAATCGAAAGATAAATTAGTTCTTAATGCAATCGCTATGTTAGATTTTTAAAATTAACGTTACTAGACATATAGTGTGCGTTGCAGCCAGACCAGTGCCTGCAAAAGTGGCGCGCAAACACTATGACATTTTTCCACATAAATACGTAATAACATCATAAATAGTTCCTACTTTTGGACAAGCTTCCATCAGTATCTTGGGCAATGTGTCTTTTCTTCAAAAGAATAGTTGCTTTGTTGTAAAACGTCCTCTTCACCTTTGGAACTAGCTGCTACCATTAGCTATGTCGCACACACATGTCCAAATCCTCAAACTAGATACAAAGGAAATTCAGAAAAATAGCACTATACTCGCATAAACTGATATAAATCGGTTTCAAATAACATCGTTATGATGTTTCTAACACCTATATTTAATTAAATTACAGACGGATACATCTCTGGTCGATAACTGAGCGTTCCAAAATTTCATCCTGACTTCTTGCCAGGCGCCATGACGAACGAGACAAAGAAAGGTACTCTCGTTCCATCCGGCTTTATAACCTCGGACAGCTACGTAGACAGACCATTCCACTTCTCATTGGTTACTGACATCCAGGGGAAGGCGGGTGCAGTTCAATTCCAGCCATAGGGTAAAACTGAACCCAGATCAGAGGATAATTCTCAGACCTTCGCAAGTCATGTCAGGATTTTTGCTGTAGAGGGAGTTCTGGGTCACCCACAGACATAATTCAAACGGTTTTAGAAACTAGACAGTGTTTTCTATCCAATAKTAGTAAGGATATGCATATTGTACGATCAAGAATTGAGCAATAGGCCGTTTAATTTGGAGACCAATTTTCGCTAAGTCGAAACAGCACCCCCTAGATTCTCAAGAAGTTTTAAATATGGCTCTCAATCAGAGACAATAAACCACAGCTGCCTCTAATTGAGAACCAATCTAGGCAGCCATAGACATACAAACACCTAGAAAACACTGACCCATTAAACGTACAAACCCCTAGACAAACCAAAACACATACATTCCCCATGTCACCCTGACCTAACTAAAATAATAATGAAAACAAAGATAACTAAGGCCAGGGTGTGACAGGTGTTGAACGCTGAGTTGTCAATGAACAGCATTCTCACATCGGTGTTCCTTTTGTCCAGGTGGGAAAGAGCAGTGTAGAGTGCGTTTCAGATTGCGTCATCTGTAGATCTGTTGGGGTGGTATAGGAATTGGAGTGGGTCTAGGGTTTGAGTCATGACCAGCTTTTCAAARCACTTCATGGCTAACGACGTGAGTGCTATGGGGAGGCACTTCATGGCTAACGACGTGAGTGCTATGGGGAGGTAGTCATTTAGGCAGGTTACTTTCGCTTTCTTGGGAACATGGATTATGGTGGTGTGCTTGAAACATGTAGTTATTACAGACTCGGTCACGGAGAGGTTGAAAATGTCAGTGAAAACACTTGCCAGTTGGTCCGCGCATACTCTGTGTACACGTCCTGGTAATCCGTCTGGCCCAGCGGCCTTGTTAATGTTGACCTGTTTAAGGCTTGCTCACGTTGTCTACGGACCGAGCGTGACCACACAGTCGTCCGGAACAGCTGGTGCTCTCATGCATGCCTTGGTGTTGCTTGCCTAGAAGCGAACATAAAAGGCATTTAGTTCGTCTGGTAGGCTCGTGTCACTGGGCAGCTTGCAGCTGAGTTTCCCTTCATAGTCTGTAGTAGTTTGCAAGCCCTGTCACATCCGAGGAGCATCAGAGCTGGTGAAGTAGCATTCAATCTAAGTCCTGTACTGACGCTTTGTCTGTTTGATGGTTCGTCTGGCATTGCAGAATTTCTTATAAGCATCATAGTGTCCCGATCTTTGAAAGTGGCAGCTCTAACCTTTAGCTCGGTGCGGATGTTGCCTGTAATCAATGGCTTCTGGTTGGAATATGTAAGCACGGTCACTGTTGGATGACGTCGCCAATGCACTTGTTGATGAAGCCGGTGACTGAGGTGGTATACTCCAATGCCATTGGAGGAATCCTGGAACATATTCCAGTCTGTGCTAGCAAAACAGTCCTGTAGCGTAGCATCCGCGTCATCTGGCCACTTCCGTATTGAGCGAGTCACTGGTACTTCCTGCTTTAGTTTTTGCTTGTAAGCAGGAATCAGGAAGATATAATTATGGTCAGATTTGCCAAATGGAGAGGTGGTCGGTCGACCCAAGGAGAGTACCAGAGCCCGCCTGGGAGTTGATGGAACAGTGTTAGGAGGGATACCGGAGAATGGAGTTGGCTAGGAGTATGCGGCAACGCAGGCGATTGGAGGAGCGTGTCATCAGTCCGGTGAAACCTGGGCCGGCTCCACGCATCTGGCCTCCAGTGCGCCTCCCCAGTCCGGTACGTCCTGTGTCTCCTCCTCGCACGCTCCCTGAAGTGCGTGTCCCCAGCCCGGTATGTCCTGTGCCTGCTTCCTGCACTCGCCCTGAAGTGCCAGAGACTGTCAGGGAGGCATTGGAGAAGTTAGGAGAGAGAGAGATGAGAGAGATGTTGTGCAAGTGTGTTCTGCTCAACATCCGACCAGAGGATTCGGTTAGCAGTCTGGTGCAACCTGGGCTGGCTCCAC
>NC_036875.1:4898711-4900494 GCF_002910315.2 Salvelinus sp. IW2-2015 | reverse complement strand
CCTCCAGTGCGCCTCCCCAGTCCGGTACGTCCTGTGTCTCCTCCTTGTACTCGCCCTGAAGTGCGCCTCCCCAGTCCAGTACGTTCTGTATCTCCTCCTCGCACTCGCCCTGAAGTGCGTGTCCCCAGTCAGGTATGTCCTGTGCCTGCTCCACACACTCGCCCTGAAGTGTGTGTCACCAGTCCGGTACCACCTGTGCTGGCTCCACGCACTAGGCCTCCAGTGCGCCTTCCCAGTCCGGTACGTCCTGTGCCTGCTCCTCGCACTCGCCCTGAAGTGCATGTCCCCAGTCAGGTACGTCCTGTGCCTGCTCCATGCATTCGTCCTGAAGTATRTGTCACCAGTCCGGTAACACCTGTGCCGAATCCACGCACTAGGCCTCCAGTGCACCTTCCCAGTCCGGTATGTGCTGTGCCTGCTCCTCGCACTCGCCCTGAAGAGCGTGTCACCAGTCCTGTGCAACCTGTGCCGGCTCCACCATCAGGCCTCCAGTGTGCCTCTTCAGTCCGGTACGTCCTGTGCCTCCTCCTGGCACTCGCCCTGAAGTGTGTGTCACCAATCCAGTGCCACCTGTGCATGATCCACGCATCAGGCCTCCAGTGCGCCTCCCCAGCCCGCTATGTCCGGTGCCAGCTCCCCGCACCTGCCCTGAAGTGCGTGTCACCAGTCCGGTGCCACCTGTGCCGGCTCACGCACCAGGCCTCCAGTGCGCATTCACAGTCCAGCGCTTCCGGCGACGGTTCACAGTCCAGAGCTTCCGGCGATGGTTGACAGTCCAGAGCTTCCGGCGACGGTCCACAGTTCAGAGCTTCCGGCGATGGTCCCCAGTCCAGAGCTTCCCGCGACGGTCCACAGTCCAGAGCTTCCGGTGACGGTTCACAGTCCAGAGCTTCCGGCGACGGTTCACAGTCCGGAACTTCCTACGACGGTCCACAGTCCGGAACCTCCTGCGACGGTCCACAGTCCGGAACCTCCTGCGACAGTCCACAGTCCGGTGCCACCTGTGCCAGCTCCACGCACCAGGCCTCCGGTGCGCCACCGCAGTCCGGTGCGTCCTGTGCCTGCTCCCTGCACTCGCCCTGAAGTGCGTGCCACCTGTACCGGCTCCACGCACTAGGCCTCCAGTGCGCATTCACAGTCCAGAGCTTCCAGCAACGGTCCTCAGTCGAGAGCTTCCGGCGACGGTCCACAGTCGAGAGCTTCCGGCGACGGTCCACAGTCCAGAGCTTCCGGCGATGGTTCACAGTCCAGAGCTTCCGGCGACGGTTCACAGTCCAGAGCTTCCGGCGATGGTCCCCAGTCCAGAGCTTCCTGCGATGGTCCACAGTCCGGAACCTCCCGCAATGGTCCACAGTCCGGAACCTCCTGCAACGGTCCACAGTGTGGAACCTCAAGCGACGGTCCACGGTCCGGAACCTCCTGCGACGGTCAACGTCGTGCCTGGACACCTTCCAGAAAAGGTCGGAGACACCTTCCAGCTCCAAGGCCGGAGCCTTCCTCTGCACCGGTGCCCAGTCCAGGCACGGTGTCCAGTCCAGCTCCAAGGCCGGAGCCTACCTCTGCGCTAGTGCCCAGTCCAGGCACGGTGTCCAGTCCCGCTCCAGGGCAGGAGCTTTCCTCTGCGCCGATGGCCAGTCCAGGTACGGCGTCCAGTCCAGCTCCATGGCCGGAGTTTTCTACTGCGCCGGTGCTCAGTTCAGGCACGGTGTTCAGCCCGGCGCCATGGCCGGATCCGGGGTCTAGGCAGGGGCTACAACCTGCACCGGAGCCGCCACCGACACTA
>NC_036875.1:4843696-4894357 GCF_002910315.2 Salvelinus sp. IW2-2015 | reverse complement strand
ATCACCCCTACCCTCCCATTTGGTTTCAGGTTTTGCGGCCGCACCTTTGGGGGGGGGGGGGGGGGTACTGTCACGCCCTGACCATAGAGAGCCCTTGGTTCTCTGTGATGTAGTGGGTCAGAGCGTGACTAGGGGGTGATCTAGTATATCTATTTCTATGTTGGTGCTAGTGTGGTTCCCAATTAGAGGCAGCTGTTTATCGTTGCCTCTGATTGGGGATCATATTTAGGTAGCTATTTCCCACCTGTGTTTTGTGGATATGGATTGTTTGTTAGTGTGTTTGGGCACTACGTCTTCACGGTCTTTGTAAGTTTTGTTATTTTGGTTTTTGTTAGTTTCACTTAAATAAATATGTGGAACTATACTCACGCTGCGCCTTGGTCCGCTCATTTCGAAGATCGTGACACACGGAAAACCCAGCTATCTGTTTCTTATCCGTGTCTTCGGATAAGAAACGACTCGGTGAAACATAAGATATTACAGTTTTTAATGTCCTTATGATAGGATAATCTCGAACGGAGATCATCAAGTTTATTTTCCACTGATTGCAGGTTGGCCAATGGAGTGGATGGTAGAGGCGGGTTACCCACTCGCCAACGAATTCTCACAAGGCACCCCGATCTCCACCCCTGTATTTCCGTCTTTGATTCACTTGAATGATGGGGATTTGGGCCTGGTCTCGGGGAAGCAGTATATCCTTTGCATCGGTGTCACGCCCTGATCATAGTTTGCTTTGTATGTTTCTATGTTTTGTTTGGTCAGGGTGTGATTCTGAGTGTCATGTTTTGTCATTGATTATCATGTCTTGTCCCTGTGCTTCCCTTCTATTCGTTTCCCTCTGCTGGTCTTATTAGGTTCTTTCCTCTTTCTATCCCTCTCTCGCCCCCTCCCTCTCTCCCTCTCTCGCTCTCTCTCTCTATCGTTCCGTTCCTGCTCCCAGCTGTTCCTCATTCTCCTAACTACCTCATTTACTCTTTCACACCTGTCCCCTATTTTGCCCTCTGATTAGAGTCCCTATTTCTCCCTCTGTTTTCCGCTTCTGTCCTTGTCGGATCCTTGTTTGATGTTTGCTGTTCTGTGTCCTTGTTCCGCCCTGTCGTGTTTTTGCCTTCTTCAGATGCTGCGTGTGAGCAGGTGTCTATGTCAGCTACGGCCTGTGCCTTCCCGAAGCGACCTGCAGTCTGTGGTCGCGTCTCCAGTCGTTCCTCTCTACTGACGAGAGGATTTCAGTTTTCCTGTTTTGTATTTACCTAAGATAATATCCAGGAGTATCGTTTTTGTTTAAGACTGGAATAAAGACTCTGTTTCTGTTAAGTCGCTTTTGGGTCCTCATTCACCAGCATAACAGAAGGATCCGACCAGTAATGGACCCAGCGACTACGGATTCTCGCAACACTGCCGTCGAGATCCAGGGAGCAATGCTCGGCAGACACGAGCAGGAATTGTCTGCTGCTCGTCATGCCGTTGAGACCCTGGCCGCTCAGGTCTCCGACCTCTCAGGACAGTTTCAGAGTCTTCGTCTCGTGCCACCAGCTACTCCTGGTCTTCCGAGTCTCCGGAACCTAGGGTTAATAACCCACCATGTTACTCTGGCAGCCCACTGAGTGCCGCTCCTTTCTCACCCAGTGTGATATTGTGTTCTCTCTCCAGCCCAACACATACTCAAGAGAGAGAGCTCGGATCGCTTACGTCATATCACTCCTTACTGGTCGGGCTCGGGATGTGGGGCACAGCTATCTGGGAGGCAAGGGCTGAGTGTTTCTAACGATTATCAGAACTTTAAAGAGGAGATGATACGGGTTTTTGATCGTTCAGTTTTTGGAAAGGAGGCTTCCAGGCCCTGGCTTCCCTATGTCAAGGTGATCGATCCATTACGGATTACTCTATAGAGTTTCGCACTCTTGCTGCCTCCAGTGACTGGAACGAGCCGGCGTTGCTCGCTCGTTTTCTGGAGGGACTCCACGCTGAGGTTAAAGATGAGATTCTCTCCCGGGAGGTTCCTTCCAGCGTGGACTCTTTGATTGCACTCGCCATCCGCATAGAACGACGGGTAGATCTTCGTCACCGAGCTCGTGGAAGAGAGCTCGCGTTAACGGTGTTCCCCCTCTCCGCATCTCAACCATCTCCTCCCACCGGCTCAGAGACTGAGCCCATGCAGCTGGGAGGTATTCGCATCTCGACTAAGGAGAGGGAACGGAGAATCACCAACCGCCTTTGCCTCTATTGCGGTTCTGCTGGACATTTTGTCCATTTCATGTCCAGTAAAAGCAGAGCTCATCAGTAAGCGGAGGGCTACTGGTGAGCGCTACTACTCAGGTCTCTCCATCAAGATCCTGTACTACCTTGTCGGTCCATCTACGCTGGACCGGTTCGGCTGCTTCCTGCAGTGCCTTGATAGACTCTGGGGCTTGAGGGTTGTTTATGGACGAAGCATGGGCTCGGAAACATGACATTCCTCTCAGACAGTTAGGGAAGCCCACGCCCATGTTCGCCTTAGATGGTAGTCTTCTCCCAGTATCAGATGTGAGACACTACCTTTACCCCTCACAGTATCTGGTACCACAGTGAGACCATTTCCTTTTTGATTTTCGTTCACCTTTTACACCTGTTGTTTTGGGTCATCCCTGGCTAGTATGTCATAATCCTTCTATTAATTGGTCTAGTAATTCTATCCTATCCTGGAACGTTTCTTGTCATGTGAAAGTGTTTAATGTCTGCTATCCCTCCTGTTTCTTCTGTCCCTCTTTCAGGAGGAACCTCGGCTGATTTGACAGGAAGTGCCGGAGAATATCATGATTCTGCGCACGGTCTTCAGTCGGTCCAGAGCCAACTCCCTCTCCTCACCGGTCGTATGATCTGTTGTATTGATCTCCTTCCGGGGAACCACTCCCCTCGGGGTAGACTATACTCTCTGTCGGCTCCTGAACGTAAGGCTCTCGAGGATTATCTGTCTGTTTCTCTCGACGCCGGTACCGTGGTGCCTTCTTCCTCTCCCGCCGGAGCGGGGTTTTTTTTTGTTAAGAAGAAGGACGGTACTCCTGCGCCCCTGCGTGGATTATCAGAGGGCTGAATGACATAACGGTTAAGAATCTTTTATCCGCTTCCCCCTGGTATGTCGCAGCCTTTCGGAAGATTCTGCAAGGGAGGCCAGGTCTTAAGCCTCAAGTTGGACCATTCGTAACGCTACCATCTCGTGCCGCATCAAAAGAGGGGGGACGAGTGGAAAAGGCGTTTACACACTCCGTATTTAACTTTCATAAAATCACAAGTGTAATACGTCAAAATAAATCTTAAACTCTTGTTAATCCAGCCGCTGTGTCAGATTTCAAAAAGGCTTAACGGCGAAAGCACACCATGCGATTATCTGAGGACAGCGCCCCGCATACAAAACCATGAAAAACATATTTCAACCAGGCAGGTGTGCCACGAAAGTCAGAAATAGCGATATAATAAATGCCTTACCTTTGATGATCTTCTTCTGTTGGCCCTCCAAAAGGTCCCAGATATATCACAAATGGTCCTTTTGTTCGATAATGTCCTTCTTTATATCCATAAAAACTCATTTTAGCTAGGGCACTTCAGTCAATAATACACCCAGTTTCCCTCCATCAAAATGCATACAAAATGAATCCCAAATGTTACTGAWAAACTTTTCCAAACAAGTCAAACAACGTTTATAATCAAACCTTAGGTACCCTAATACATAAATAAACTATACAATTTAAGACAGAGAATCGTTATTATCTTTACCGGAGAAAAATACCAAAGAACGTGCTCTCTTCCACACGCTTGGAAACACTACAGCCAAAATGAGAGCCATCCATAAAAATGACAATTTCTGGCTAATTTTTCCAAAAAMCAGCGTGAATCTCTTTCTAAAGACTGTTGACATCTAGTGGAAGCCCTAGGAACTGCAATCTGGGAGGATTTCGCCTTATAATAAAAGTGACAGCCATTGAAAACAGCGGTAGGCTGAAAATTGTTTTTTTTGGGATTGTTTGTCCTCTGGGGTTTGCCTGCCATATCAGTTCTGTTATTCTCACAGACATAATTTTAACAGTTTTAGAAACGTTAGAATGTTTTCTATCCAAATCTACCAATTACATGCATATCCTAGCTTCTGAGCCTGAGTAACAGGCAGTTTACTTTGGGCACGCTTTTCATCCGGACGTGAAAATACTGTCCCCTACCAAAGAGAGGTTAACATTAGGTACAAACAACACGAAAAAACTAACAAAATAGCACAGTTGGTCAGGAGCTTGTAAAACGGCAGCCATCCCCTCCGACGCCATTATCCATTCATACAGAGGGACGCCTCGGACTGGCAGATCACACACACACACACACACAGACAGACACATGTGTTCATACCAGTACAAAAACATAATGATGTGCGCAAACACATACTGTGTGCATACCCTCCTGCATGCATACACATGCATACACCACCTCATGCTGTTGTACTGAAGGGCTTGCCGCTAACACATGGGGCCCCAAACTCTAATGTGTTAAATTCAAAGTGTAAGCAGTAAGATAATTCAGTTCTAACAAACCCTGACACAAACACTGAGGTGAATATCAAATCATATTTAACTGGTATACCGTCGCCTCAGCAGGGTAACACAGTGCTGCCAAAGTGGTTCTCTGCACTCAGCTCTCTCTCTCTCTCTGTCGTTTGTTCAATGCTGTTTAACAACAGTCCTACTCATGTCTTCCTCTCAGTACAGCATCCCATTCGAGGCCGCGTTTAGGAATTACAATGCCTCTACCCGTGTCCCTTTAGCCGTCTCGTAACGTAGCCCTCCACGTTCGCCAGCGCGATACCACGGATAATGAGAAAAGCGATATGAGACACGATGAAATATGAACTCCCCTGACACAGTCCCTTTGGACTGTCCCTTTGGACTGTGTAAAATATTGTAATAATCAATGGAGGGCCTGACAAGAGCGAGGCTCCAAAGTTTTCCAGGCTCCTAGATGAGTAGAGGTGAAAAAGAAAGCCCCCATACATTATACATACACACTAACGGTGCAACTGATTCACTGTGTGTGTGAATCAGCTTGCTTCATCACCATCTACTAAAATAGAGACACAGCTGTAATCAATGCCATACATTTTCTCTCTCTCTCTCTCTCTCTCTCTCTCTCTCTCTCCCTCTCTCTCTCTCTCTCTCTCTCTCTCTCTCTCTCTCTCTCTCTCTCTCTCTCTCTCTCTCTCTCTCTCTCTCTCTCTCTCTCTCTCTCTCTCTCTCTCTCTCTCTCTCTCTCTCTCTCTCTCTCTCTCTCTCTCTCTCTCTCTCTCTCTCTCTCTCTCTCTCTCTCTCTCTCTCTCTCTCTCTCTCTCCATTGCTAACGACTAGGTCAATTGTAGTCAGTTTGATAGCGCAGAGAACTCTTTACGGACAGAATATATTTATTTTATGCGATATTGAGAGTTGGTTTCATTTGCCAAAGGAACAGATGCCATATTGGTGTGTAAGAGACTGAAAGTAAATACCATTGTAATGTAACGTACATCACAGAGCTTGTAGAGGGGGGCATTACTGGGTGAGCGCTGACATTCTGAATGAACAGCAAACACAAGTGAGAATTCCTTCTGTATCAGTGGTAGTACTGTAGCTCACTGTAGTTATTTCCCCCCCTGGTGTAAAAACTCTGTCACCAAGTAGATTCCCTTTACCGATACATGATTCAAGTTTGTAGAATGTGCGTATGTGTACTTGTGTGTGTATGGGTGCACGTGCATACAGTACGTGTGCGTATCTGCATGCAGAGAGCAGTTTGTGAGTAAAGACACTACCTTAACGTTGCTCTCTGATTGAATTCCAGCTCTGAAATTCTAGCTATCACAGATCAACAACAATACCTTCTGAATAATAGACCGCCACCAACTGTTGATGGAAAATCTAGGTTCCGCTTTTGTTAAGAAACAATCGCTCTGGGTACCCGGTAAGAGGCACAATGACAAACAGGACACGGACTCACGTTCAAGGTTACACTGAATCTAGGACTCAAGTTTAAGGTTATACTGAATCTAAWCCCAGCATGGGCCGGCTCACCTCTTACATTATATAATGGTCCCGCCTAACSTTGTGATTGAGGCAGGGCAGAGGTGGTGATTGACAGGTCAAAGGACCCGTGAGAGGTCAGAGGTGTGTCATGTAACTAGATACTTGGCACAATCTGAGGAGGGGGGTGGAGCACTCCCCCACTGCAGCAGCTTTACATCAGAAAACAAAGCAAGATCTAGTGTATGTACTATGCAGCCATGGTGTAATCTGAGATAAAAGGAACCATTACCATTCTCAGTGTCCTAAACAGCTCCTCACAGGGGGTTGCCATTGTTACAGTATGTGTGTACAGTACACCATTTAATCCACACACGTGCCTCTCATTTCATATGGTATCTTTCAACATCMTATTGTAAACTTTACCAGGGGAGAGGCTCTGTGTATTAAAGTGCCCCAGGAGAAAGTCCTAAATGATGTGCCATAAACACAGGCAGCTGCTTGATGCTAATGCCACAGACACAGACCCAGCAGAGTACTGTAGGAGTAGAGCAGTGTTTTGTTACTGTAGGTTTACCATTTTGCCTTAGGTTTTCGTGGGAACAATTTGACAACTCTGACTGTACGGTAAATGTGTGTGGAACCGTCGCTAGGAATATGCTCTGTGTGTTGTCAAGCATGAATTCAAATCTTGTTGAGAAATTGCCTAATTTTGGATAGCTGCAAAGTGTACTTTAACTGAATTCATGTGTTCACTGTATTCAATGCCTAATTTACCTTTGTGTATTAATTGATTTCTTAATATTAATTGATTCATGTTTGGTTTTCCAGATGTCCATAGCACTTTTATAYTGTAAAGGACAAAGTCACCCTATCCGCCGTTTACGTTCTAAAAGTGAAGGTTACATCGTTTCTGCAACAATGGCCAACACCCAACTGTTATCTTACTTCAGAGCACCTTCATGTTGGTGATTCCCAGATGTACAGTATGTCTAAGACTCACTGATACCCAGTAGCATTTACACATGACTAACTAATGTCGAGAAATCTACAGTAGTAAAGTCAAGTAAAATGCTACTAAAATCAGTGATGATTTAAAATGTTTAGTCACACACAGAATCCGCCATGACGGATAGTCCAACCAAGCATCATGTTGAAAAGAAATACGRTAACGGAGTCTCTGATCATCACTTGATAGTGTGCTGACACACAAACTCTATTAAGCCGTCTTCAAATATGCAAAATTATATGATTTTACAATGATTACATATTCACATCCCCAGCTGGCTGACTCTGCACGTCTCCATTTGTCATCGAATATTGTGTCCAATTATATGATTAGCTTTGAACACTCCAGCACTTTGAGAGCTCTTGTGTGTTCCGCCGTGCCGCGCGATTCACAAACAAAGTCATTACAACATGTATTCACACATATCAAATCACAAAACAGATGGCCACTGCGCCCGGCGCCTGATTTGTTTTCCACACGAGCGGCGGGAAAAAAATAGTATTTTCACAGAGCTTCGTTTAATGCTGACTGTTTTTCTACTCCTCGAGCCGAGCATCTGGCTGTCGCACTCTTAGATCAGCTCGAAGTGAAAGACAATTTTGTTTTCATTAATTTCTCGACAACAAAAGCACTTGTTGTGAAGATTCGGAATTACTGAGAGGGAAGCTTCCAGATAATTCATCACATGAGTCTCGACAGGAAGCGTAATTGTTTTAAATGTAATTTTGCTGTTTGGAGAGGCGAGGCGGTGGGGAGTTTCTCTTTGATGTGGAACATGTAGCACAGACAGACGACCCTCTGGTACTTCACCTTCACCTTTGACCTCTAGTCAAGCTGTAGTACCTTTAGTACTTTATCAGTGGTAGTCCAAACCAAATCATGTATAAAGCACTTCTGCCGTATCTGATCTCTAAGAAGATACTGATCTCTGACCTGGGTTCAAATAGTATTTATTTTCTTGAAATAGTTTGAGTGTTTGATTGAGCCTGTCTGGAGTGCCTGATGGGTGGGGTTTGCACTACAGGACTATCCCAGTTAGCAAAACTGTTTGAAAAGTCCTAATTTCAGCCAGTTTTGCAGTTTAAATTATATATTTTCAACCAGTTTTGCTCACTGGGATTCCATTGGTTCCATTTTCCCCCAACTTTATTTATTTAGGTAAGTCAATTAAGAACAAATTCTTATTTACAATGACGACATGTCATTGCGCCAGACAAGTTCAATCAACCACTTGGCCATGGCCTACATTTTACAACTGCAGCACAACCCGGGCATTGCACAAAAAATCTGTAACATTTTAATTTGACAGGATGCGACTGTCATTCAAAAACGAATTTGGAACACTGCAGCTTGCAGGTATCACATGTAACACTTAATTTAAACTGTTTACATAATATCTACATAACTAATCTCCACCTTCTCCTGGACATTGTTATAAGGAAAGTTTGGAGACATCACACATGAGGATACAGTATGTAACTAATATAACTGTTTAGCCCAAACTGTGCCTGTTTTCTAAGAGTAAAATTATACGTTTTCTACCTCTTCAGTGAGTCCATCCTCAAGGATGCTTTCCAGACCTCACAATGCCTGGATAGGTGTTTAACATATCAGCCAACCACATCATATAATCAAGCAATCTGATGCCCAACTGCATATAGTTGACCTAAAACACCACCGAAGGCTGTATTAGTGTGGCCTATAAACATATCATAGTGTGGTGAACTACAGTACCCAAAATTCGCTGTGTAATATATCTGGATTAAAGTGGCAATATGTAACTTTTTGGGCAACTCAACCAAATTCACATAGAAATGTGAGTYATAGATCTGTCATTCTCATTGAAAGCAAGTTTTTCTATGCTTCCCGTTCTTACATTTTGTTTTTGTGTCTTTTGCTTTCGGTTTTGAAGACCAGCTTCTAACAGCTGAAAATACAATATKTTGGGGTATTGAAAAGATATTTCACAGCGGTTTAGATGGTGCAATGATTCTCTATACTATACATTGCCTGAAACTAGGCRGACTATTACAATTTTAGCAACTGGGAAAGGGCGGAGCGATTTCTAAGTATTGCACCTTTTAAGACAGATTCAGCGATGTGCTATTACCATAAGTAGCGGAGTGACTTCCCACACAAAGAGTATGAAGCGAGAGGCTATTAGCATTGATTGTCACGTAGCTATCATGTTGAATGACCGAACAAACTCCAGTTCTAATGAGACGATGCTTCACAGTATCCGYGACTGGGGATTAAAACAGCCCCTTGCTAAGTAAAATGAGGTCTGTGGATATTCAGGTCTGCSATGTCATTTCGAGGCTGAAAGAGACCTGTGT
Source organism: Salvelinus sp. IW2-2015 (assembly GCF_002910315.2). Lineage (NCBI taxonomy): Eukaryota > Metazoa > Chordata > Actinopteri > Salmoniformes > Salmonidae > Salvelinus > Salvelinus sp. IW2-2015. The sequence continues at coordinate 4,885,004 of NC_036875.1, read as the reverse complement.
GTACTCATATAGACTACTACAGGGCCCAGRATAATCACCAGGATGAATGATATTCAGTCATACAGTGACTAACATTACATTCATGACATGAGCTGTTAAYCCTCAAGATACCGACTTAGGTCGTTTCGGCCATTGTCTTGATTACAACCATGTTAATGCTACCTGTAAGCAATTGGCCACTGACTCTCAGGGTCAATACAGGACTTGCATATTATCAATTAAAAAGCAAGTAATTTGGGTAAACTATTCCTTTAAATGACATTCATCAATATGGACATTTTAATGTTTACTGCAAAATTGCCGTGGGTCTAGGATTTGGGCATAGTATAATAAACCCACATGGAAACGCCATTCCATCTGCCCTTAATGTGGTGCAGTATACAGTATAATAGAAATGTGAAATAGAAACACATTTGATGTATTTTCTTATCTGCATCATATACAGCATGTATCTTTGTTCATGACATTTCTGAATGTTTTGTACAATGTCCCCCCCTACACTATTCTTCTGTTTCATTATTTCCATCACTGTAGGCTACCCTGTATTCTGTAATGGTCTATCTTTGGTTCTATTTCCCAGTGAGCCAAATTTGGCATGGGATGTCATAATGATGTAATTTTCTGTCTTTAATAGTTTTTTCTGGTTGAAGCTACATTAGATAACCAACTTACTGTACAACCAATGTATTTTCCTTGCTACATTAAGATGCCTGGTAAAGTAATATATTGGTTAACTTCCACTATTCCGTATCTCAAGTTAATTTAAAACATTTGTCTTGTCATTGAAGAAAAACATGTGTCTGGTCATGTGGAAATGCAAAATAAAACTAGATTTTGCAATCGGTATAAAACCTGACCATGACGTCATATTTTCAACCAAAATGTTGCTTAAAACTTCCTGACATGCTTGGACTACTCCACACAAATTAATTGAGCTGTAGCCAGATCAATGTTTGGACATACTGTACTACACGTGTGTTGAAATAATGGCCTTTTTGGTATGAAATATTAAGCATTGTAAGCATTGATTAAAAAAGATTGAACAAGTTGGATAATTTCAGTCTTTGAACAGGATTGTCATCTATTTCTATTGAAATTCCTTACATTTTCCTTGTGCTGGACATGTGGCTCTATTGYCATTTTCTGTGGTACATTTACACTGCCACTATCTGGTCGTGCTATGAAACAGCAGCTCAGAAGAAGAGAATACTTGTAATTTCCTGTATTATAGCGCCTCCCCTTGATTAGTATCACGTTACATGGAGCATTTTGTTTAGCATTTTTAAATGGTTACTTTGAGGAGATTAAGATCATGTTTGGTCATAACAGAAGATACTATAAACAATGTACTGTAGTTATGATACAAAACCACAAGCAAAGGCCTAAGAACACAGACCCTCTAACCTTTCACTGACTTCCGCCACTGTTTCCTGTTCGAGATGTAACACCGCTCAGAGATGACAGACTATTTATGCTGACTTTCCTGTTAAGCCTTAAGACGCTATACTATGCGGCCAATGGTATGTGGACACCTGCTCGTAGAACATCTCATTGCAAAATCATGTGCATTAATATGATATAACAGCCCCCACTCTTCTGGGAAGGCTTTCCACTCTATGTTTTGAACTTCGTTTCCATTCAGCCACAAGAGCATGAGTGAGGTCGGGCACTGATGTTGGGCGATTAGGCCTGGCTCTCAGTCGGCGTTCCAATTCATCCCAAAGGTGTTCGATGGGGTTGACGTCAGGGCTCTATGCAGGCCAGTAAAATTATTTCACACCAACCTCGACAAACTATTTCTGTTATGGACCTCGCTTTGTGCCACGGGGGGGGGGGGGGTGCTGAAACAGAAAAGGGCCTTCCCCAAACTGTTGCCACAAAGTTGGAAGCACAGAATCGTCTACAATGTCATTGTATGCTGTATCTTTAAAATGTCCCTTCACTGGAACTAAGGGGCCTAGCCCGAACCATGAAAAACAGCGCCAGACCATTATTCCTCCTCCACCAAACTTTACAGTTGGCACTACGCATTTGGGCAGTTTAGCGTTCACCTGGCATCCGCCAAACCCAGATTCGTCCTTTGGACTGCGTGGTGGTAAAGCGTGATTCATCACTCCAGAGAACGCATTTCTAATGGTCCAGTCCAATGGCGGCGCAATTACCACCACTCCAGCCGACGCTTGGCATTGCGGATGGTGATTTTAGGCTTGGCTACTCGGCCATGAAAACCCATTTCATGAAGCTCCCGAAGAACAGTTATTGTGCTGAAGTTGCTTGCAGAGGCAGTTTGGAACTTGTTAGTGAGTGTTGCAACCGAGGACAGATGATTTTTACGTGTAACGCGCTTCAGCACTCGGTGGTCCAGTTCTGTGAGTTTGTGTGGCCTACCCCTTTGCAGCTCAGCCGTTGTTGCTCCTAAACATTTCCACTTCACAATAACAGCACTTACAGTTGACCGGGGCAGCTCTAGCAAGGCAGACATTTTACGAACTGACTTGTTGGAAAGGTGGCATCCTATGACCATGCCACGTTGAACGTCACTGAGCTCTTCAGTAAGGCCATTCTACTGCCAATGTTTGTCTGTGGAGATTGCATGGCTGTGTGCTTGATTTTATATACCTGTCAGCAACGGGTGTGGCTGAAATAGCCCAATCCATTAATTTGAAGTGGTGTCCACATACGTTTGTATATATAGTGTATAATACACACATACTCTTACTGTCCTTTTACAGTGATCAAATTCAGTAGTTCCGCAAATGTTCGATTTTAAATGGAGATGGTTAGGATAACCAGATTGACAGAATACAAATGAGACACCTCCCTGTCTCATGTGATGTGTACCAAGGTTTGTGTTATTGTATTTGGTTTTTTGAAGTTTGAAGATTTTTATTTGAAATTCGGTTTAGTTTGTTAGTTGTCRGATATGATTTACTAGTTCTTGTTTAGTTTCAGTTTTTGTTTTAGTATTGGGGACAGAAAGTTGCCTTTGCGTGGTAGGCTAGGAGACGTTAGTGTTTTTTTGGGATGTAACTTCTTGCCACTGTGGAGCACTAATGCATAAGGTGATGGGTCAGGTCACAGGTTCGGTTGAAAGGTAGACTCAGCGAGATGCCGTAGACGCAGGAAGTAAACACTAGAAGTGGGTCAATTTCTGCAACAACCAGGAGCGTTGAAGCGCGAGGCTAAACTTCTCAACTGTTCTGGTCCCATAGCTGTCACATTGTAGCAGCGTGAAGTGCACCCGTGTACATTCACAGATACTGTGTGACTGTTTGAGGACAAAGTATTGCATCAAGCTCATCTCACTGGGCGCGTTACTCTGCTCAGATGTTCCTGACGTGTGCCAGATCTTACAACGCCTGGATAGTCATTTTACGTATCAGCTAAGCACGTCATGGTGGTGTTCCTCTGCTCAGACGTTGCATGCGTCAACCAATGGTTGTGTGCCATGTCATCAACTGTGCAGTAAGGTACCAGACTGCTATACCATATGATGTGGTTAGCTGATAATTAAAACACCTATCCGGGCGTTGTAAGATCTGGAAAGCATGAGCAACATCGGAGTAGAGTAACACTACCGACATGTTATTGCAATCTGGTGCCCGACTGCACAGTCGAAGACGGTGGCACGCAACCATTGGATGACTTATGCAACGTCTGAGTAGGGAAATGCGACCAATGTCTGTGGTGCTAYTCATGGCAACGTCATCTCGCTGAGTCTACCTTTAAATACAAGTCAATCTCAATGTGACCTGTCAGATTCAGAAGCTTGAAAACCACATATGAAATAAAAGTTTGAAAACCCCATTAGATTTTTTTCCCAAAATGTAGAATAACATATATACTGTAAATAAACGGATCATAATTCCCAGTATAGTTTTACTTTTTCAAACGGGTTTGTTAATTATTTTATTTCACTTTAATAAATATTTTTTTCATGATTCGTTTTTATTTTAGTTTCAGTTTTAGTTTACTCTAATAACCTTGATGTGTACATTTGCTGTATAGTAGTCTCAGGGTAATTCAATTAGTCTTGACTATTCCGAGATGTTTATGGTAAAACAATGCTCCCRTACAGTGAGTGTGAATTCAAATCCGTTTTTTTAATGAGTTGAACATGAAGCCCACAGCGAACACACACACAAAGATTTAATGAAATGTTATAAGTAAATCTATGGCCTACTTCTTAGAAGAAAACACACATGATTCTTGTGTTTCTCACATACACTGTATATGTGACAACATGTAAGTAAAACAGTTATGGTTCTTATATTATGCCTTTGTATGAATGTGGACTACTTCTTAGAAGACATGTTTCAGGTGTACCCATATACGAATCATTATATGATTCATATAGATCCTTACCATATGGGTCAATTTAGTTAGGTTTGACACACCATGCCAAGTGTGTGTAAGTCATTTGCATGCTATCACTTTCCATTTTGGGAAGAGTAGTCCTTGGTAGGTGAGTTTATGTATCTGGCCTGTACCTAGTCTTTCGCCATGACCCTTAACCCCCCTTCCAACCCACGATGACCCTTAACCCCCCTTCCAATGCTATCACTTTCCATTTTGGGAAGAGTAGTCCTTGGCAGGTGAGTTTATGTATCTGGCCTGTACCCAGTCTTCGCCATGACCCTTAACCCCCCTTCCAACCCACAATTTCAAATGTAAATGAGGATTAAGTTACTGAATCACCAGTCTGAACACACCTGAACACACATGTATACTTTATTCAATGTTAGAACACTCTGCCAGCAGTGGAGGCTCCTCAGAGGAGGAAGGGAAGGACCATCCTCCTCAACAAATTTCATGAAAATAGAAATAAGTGAAACATTAAAAAGTTATCCTTTTTAGATAAAACTATACAAAATATATTCACGTCACCAAATAATTTATTAAAACACACTGTTTTGCAAAGGTCTACAGTAGCCTTAACAGCACTCTCTGGGGTAGCACCATGGTGTAGCGAGAGGACAGCTAGTTTCCGTCCTCCTCTGGGTACATTGACTTCAATACAAAACCTAGGAGGCTGATGGTCGTCACCCCCTTCCATAGACTTACACAGTAATTATGAACTTCTGGGGGACTGCCTCCAACCGATCAGAGCTCTTGCAGCATGAACTGACATGTTGTTCACCCAATCAAAGGATCAGAGAATGAATCTAGTACTGAAAGCATAAGCTACAGCTACCTAGCACTGCAGTGCATACAATGTGGTGAGTAGCTGACTCAAAGAGAAAGAAAGACAATAGTTTAACAATTTTGAACACATTCATTTCTTTAAAAATGAAGGAGAAGCAAGTTTGCTGACTGTACACCGCACTGCATGATTGTACTATGATTTTACTAACATGTTAGTTGTAGTAGCTATGTTGACTATGACGTTAGCTAATATGGTGACAACGATGTAGGCTGTGTGTAGCGGTTAGCGGTTATGATATGACATTTTGGCTTGGGAAGGTTTTTTCATCTGGTCACAGACAGCTGATGTGTTGTGTTGTGCTCATGCTCTTTGTATGTGGCTGCTGTGAAGTGAACTGTGTTTGCGTGTGATCAGGGGTGTAATTCCTTCCGCCGATTCTGTTGAAAAACATTTCTTAAACAGAAGCAAACAGAACGAAATGGGGAAAAACGTACTGGCATATGTCCAATAGAAACTTTTGTTTGCAACTGTTGGACTAATGATTACACCATAGATCAGCTAGATGTGGGCAAGAGTGTGCGAGACGGTATTGAATGTGTCACTGTCTGCCACCTTGATAACTCAAATCTTTCTCTTGACCTGTGGTTGTAAACTTTCATTCATAGGCTAGGCTGTACCAACCTCATGATAGGAAAATGTGAATATCATGTAGGATGTAGCCTAAACYTATCGATGTTACATTGAGCTGGGTGAATGGTATATGAATGACAATCATCCAATATGCTGTAATAGAAATAAGGCCATGCTCATAAAAAAATKTATTGTCCTCCCTCATTGTAAATGTCACCGACCGCCACTGTCTGCCAGATATGCATCTGTAAAGTCCCTGGGTCACCTTATTTTGCACAGTTGAGTTTGGTTTCCACCTTCAGATCATGGCGCTGGTCAAGTTACTGAACGACCTCACACTTCCTGTGTGTGTGCGTCTGCTCTTCCTCCGTACGCTACGCAGGTAGTTCCTGTACAGAATCACACTGATCACTCTATCTTGGAACTGCTTGGAGACAATGTAGTAAAGAATAATGTCCAGAACTGTACTCAGGTTCATCAGGAATGTTGTAAAGGCCCCCCACGTGCTGTAGTCCGAACCATCACCACCTTCCAGCAACAGAACCACCAAACAAATGTGGAAGGGCACGAAACACACCAGCACTTGGACGATGAGCGTGATGATGATCCTGATGGACTTCTGCTTGACCTTGGGCTTGAGCTTGGAAGTCCGTCCGTGGACGAGATTATCCACGATGACCACATAGCAACCAATCATGATACAGGTCGGCACCAGGAAGAAGAAGAACAGGCGTGTGAAGTGGACGGGGTTGTCCGTTCGCAGGTGGATGATGTCACGCATCTTGATGCAGGTGGTGAAGTTGGAGGAGCGATCCGGGTCGTGGTCTGGGAAGAGCAAGGGGACAGTGCTACCCAGGGTCATGATCCACACCCCGATGCATGTTACCAGGGCTTTGGGGATGTTCTTGAGCTCCTTGCTGTGTTTGGGCTGGATGATGGCCACGTAGCGGTCAGTGCTGATCAGGGCRAAGAGCCACAGGGCCATGCAGGGGTAGAAGACAGTCAGAGCCGCGCTGACCCGACAGAAGATGTCTCCGAACGGCCAGTAGTCCTGGCCATAGTAAACCATCCGGAAGGGGAGAAGGATGATAAAGACGAGATCCACTATGGCCACGTTGATCATGTAGACCGAGACGGAGTTCCTCCTCTTGGTGGTCAAGGCAAATACCCATAATGCGGTGACGTTGACCACTATGCCAATGGTGAAGATGACACAGTAGAAGACCAGGCCTGTGATGCGGTATTCTGTAGGGACCTGTTCCACTGAGCGGGCTGAGCTGTACTCCATGGTTATATTAGATGTGTTCAGGTCCACTACTGTAGATAAGTTCTGATCCACTCCCATGATGCATCTAACTACCTTGTGAAATGGTACTGCTGAAAAAGAGCACATGATAAGTAAATGGATGAACATTAACACATACAGATTTTGTAGTTTTATTTAACAACTAGGACCCGAACAGAAGACAGGAAAGGTTGGGATTCAGAAGGGCAGTGGGTCGGATTCAAACCCTTGGTAAACTCTGGTATGCATGTGCAATGCTCTGTGACACAAACCACTAGACCACATAAGTCACATGATCAAATAAATGTGGCAATAATCGTATAATATGTCTGCTGACTTATCGAAATACTGTCTGCAGAAAAATAACACATGAAATATCGAGCCAATTGGTTAATGTATGTAAAGAAACATAAAAATAAGAGATTAGAGCAGTCAAAATACAAGGGTAGTTTACAGGATGCATCTTGAAAGGCGGAATTCTTCATGTGTGTCTGTTATTCACAGTCTGTGCTGTTAGGTCATTTKAATGTTTCTTTAAAATAGCTGGGTCATTCCAGGAATAGAGTTCCTTTTCATGTCCCTCAGACATTGTGTGTAAATTTTGGTAAAACACTCAACCAGTTGGATCACAKACATCTTCACTCTAACAAAACTATTCCCAAGTAAAAAAATCCAATAACAGTGTGTTTTCATAAAGATATATAAAATAAATCGAAAAAAATCCCCATTTTGGAATGTCCCACATCATGTTTTACCAACTTCTGGGAAGATTTTAACCCAGTTTTCATCATTCTTTGGTTTCTTTGGGAAAGTAACTTATAAGGATGTATTTAATGTGATTAGTTATTCATTTATATTTGTCGTTTTAATATGGTAAAACCATTCCTTAATTTTTCTTCTTCAAAAAAGCATTGAATAGGCCTGGTCAAACCATAGTGTTTAAGCAGGTGAGCTGGTTGTAGTCAGGGCCAGAGTACTGCATTTGGGGCCCCGGGGCACCGTTTGAACCGGTTGAAACCAGTTGAAATCGTCAACCCTGTTACAGCCAACCCTATCACTTTTATAGTAATTTTTCTTAATTTAACTTCTTGAGATGGGAAAACATTTTGTTATGAAGTTGAACATGTGCTCTTTATGGCAAAATGTTAAAATTTGTTGAAATAAATCGTTTTTTTTTTTTTTTACAAAATTGCACTACCATAAAAGGCACTCTATTTATAGAATGGCCCAGCTGTGCACCTGCAGTATCAACAGTAGATGAAGAGGAAGGTGACAATTTGAGTGTACAATTGTCTTACTGTAAACATGTGTATACGTCTTACAGTAACAGATACAGAGCACAGAGACAGACATCCACGTGACATTGAGCCCTGTTCCCTTTTTACAAGCTTACGAGAGAAATCTGGGTTTTGAATCAGAGCAGAAAAGGAGAAGAGAGTACAAGAGATAAAGAAGTGAAAGTACAGTACTTGATTATCTTGACTGGAAAACCCTTGAGGACCATTTACTGTAAATGGTTTAGCAACCCTCTCTCACTTAAAGAGATTATCCAGGACTTTCGTATACTTTTTAGCCAGTAGTTCTGAAAGTAGATAGATGATGCATGTATAAACTACACATAGAAACATCCAGMCCAAAAGCGGGAGGTTTTAGAAAACACCAAGGCCTAGATTCAATCAGATCAAGCGTTAACCGGCAATAGGACCAGATTGAACACCTGCATAGCAGATGTTTTGGCATGTCGGTGGTGGAACTGCGTTGAAGCCGTCAGAATTGGTGAGTAGCTGCTCTTGCGCGTTGTTACGAAGCCACACCGGCCCCACTTGCTTTAGAAGTTCCGCGCAAGAAAGTGTAGGCTATATAGAAATAATTCGACCCAAATTGAAAAATCATTCAACAAAATAACGAGGATTTCTATCATCCCAATCAAAGGTGTAGATTACATTTCACATTCCGTTGTTCAAACTKGTAAACATATGCTGCATAGGATTTCTGTTAATGTGACTCCGCTTTAGGTATAATGCATGGAGCCACTTGTGGATTTGACAGCTCTAACACAGTTCTGCTAAAACAACTACTATGCAGATGTTGGCTAAAGCGAATCTGATTTGAATAGAGCYCTAATTATTTGCCAAATTCCAGAGCATGTCTTTAACTTCCCCTTTGAGTTTGAAGATAGATCTGTAAATTGAGCTGGTGTCGAGAATGAATAGCTTAGTAGAACTGGTCTGCAGGCCCAAAAGTCTGATTATTACGACAAAAATCATATCATATTATAGCATGTTATATTRTTCAACTGTAATTATACTTTTATGTATCAAGATTTCACTCAGTGTGGTTTCATCTGAGACAACAGACAAAATCGAGAAACAGATGCTTCTCCCTATAATCGTATGTGTATTTGTTCAACCAATACGTTCTGTTTATCTTTTTAAAACATTCCCAAAAAGTACCATTTAATCTCAAAACTAAATGTAGTACATTTCTTCAGAAGAGATTAGCTAGATCTAGATAGCGCTGGGAGCTCAGTAAAAAGGCAGCTACTTACCTCATTTATTTGCATCATGTCCTCTCTCTCTCTCAGCATTCTACCAAAGAGGCCTCACAAGCACTTCAAGACACTTGTGAAACGATGAGGCATGCAGCCATATCTCTCTCTCTCTCTCTCTCTCTCTCTCTTTCTGTCTCTCTCTCTCGGAGTGTTGAGCTCAACACACAAAGGGGGAAGTGAAAACAGTGCTATTTCAGAAGTACCGTTTTATTGGTTGCTACAGTGCAACAGTGTAAAACCCCCTTCACTTCCTGTGTTGTATTGTTTTCACTGTTGATATACACTTAGAAAAAAGTGTTCCAAACGKTTTTTTTTGGCGGTCCCCATAGGAGAACCCTTTGAAAAACYCTTTWTGGTTCTAGGTGGAACCATTTTTGGTTCCAGGTAGAACTATTTTGTGGAAAGGGTTTTACATGGAACTCAAAGGGTTCTACCTGGAATCAAAAAGGGTTCTTCAAAKGGTTGTCCTATGGGGACAGCTGAAGAACCGTTTTAGGCTCTAAATAGCATATTTTGTTAAAGAGTTTAGTAGTTAGTTATGGAAGAAACACTAGAAAGTGATACRCATTTCCTAAACTTTAGTTAGCCGGTGCTGGACAAAAAGTATACTTAGATACAGAGATTATATTCCCGCACATTATTGCTGTGTGTGCGGACTCTCTTTTCTTTATCAGGGAACTCAAGAAAGATCTACAGCTTCAATCTRCAATTAGACACCCTTAAAGAAAATGATGTGCGATTAGAAGTGGGTAGTGCTTTTGGCAGGCGGAGAAGATGGCAGATTTAGGGAGAGTTATTGATTGGAAAAGTGGGGTCTGTCACAGCGCATTAGCTCTTGGGGGAGTAATCCGCAGCAGATTGCCACCAGAAGCATATGCTGCCGGAGAGAAGTAATTAAAAACAGGATGTTGAGGTAGTTGCCATATAAACAGGAAATAAGAACGGGTGGTAATACACTTAATACACGCTGATGCCGGGAGATGGTTTTTACAGAGCCACAGCTTTTTAATGGATGCAAACTGTCTGCACACCTTGAGTGAGATTCCTCAAGGTCAAGGATGACCGACATGAAAACATAGCAGGGGATGTTGTTTGTGTTTGTTTGTGTGTGTTGTGTGTGTGTGTGGGTGTTGTGTGTGGTGTTGTGTTGTGTGTGTGTGTGTGTGTTGTGTGTGTGGTGTGTGTTTGTGGTGTGGTGTGTGTGGTTGTGTGTGTGTGTGTGTGTGTGTGTGTTGTTTTGGTGTGTGTGTGTGTGTGTGTGTGTGGTGTGTTGTGTGTGTGTGTGGTGTGTGTGTGTGTGTGTGCGTGAATACGTTTTTATGAACAAGCTTTGTGGATTACAAAGTCCAAGCAAATACAAGTCTTGAGGGTCTGAGGGCTAACTTGTTCTCTCCATGCAGACCTATCTTTTTCATTTCATCATAGATCATCTCCGCCCGGAGATTTGAGACACAATGGAGAGAAGCCACTGTAACACTTTCCCACACTAGGTGAAGTTTCCTACACTCAAGGAAACTATGCTGCAACACGTGGCTGCTGAACCATGTGGCTGCTGCATCATTGTGCTGCTTCCCCCATTTCTATGATCTCCTCAAAGATGAAATGTGTTGCATGTTTTGTTATGTGAGTGTGTGTTTTTTTGAGCTGATTAGTGTGGTGTGCTGATATTAACCATGTCAGGGTGTCATCTCAATCCAGAGTAGGGACAATATGATATCCTCTATGCATTAAGGGTGGATTAAAGCCTAAACAATGTGAATACACTTATACTGTAAACCATATCAATGAGTTAGTTGATATTAATATATATATGTTATATGCTTTGCTTCTGAAGTATAGTTGTACATAGTTGTACATCTCTTAGTTGTAAAAAAATTTGTAAATCCTTTTTTCCTCAGTCTGCTGTCTATGCGCAGATGGTGTTGGTTGTTCTTAGTAATATGTTGTTGTGACAACAGTCTGTGTTATGTTCCTGGGACCGCCATCATGTGGTTGTCTGTGTTTGTCAGCACTCTTTTAGTTGGAGTCGGACTCATTACTTATCTGTTCAATCACCTGCTATAGGCCTATGGAGCCCAGGACTATGGAATTATATTAGAGAATTCAATTATTCTGATACTTAATACAAGTTCAAAATAATTTGATTCAATTTGTGGTGGCACTAATATCACTCCATACAGCACCCTCAGAAAACAACAATATAGGTTAGTCTAGCAGGTGTAAATGTTTGGTGGACAGACGAATGTAGACCTATCAATATAGGTTAGTCTAGCAGGTGTAAATGTTTTGGTGGACAGACGAATGTAGGCCTATCAATATAGGTTAGTCTAGCAGGTGTAAATGTTTTGGTGACAGACAATGTTGGCCTATCAATATAGGTTAGTCTAGCAGGTGTAAATGTTTTGGTGGACAGACGAATGTAGACCTATCAATATGATTAGTCTAGCAGGTGTAAATGTTTTGGTGGACAGACGAATGTGGCCTATCAAATAGGTTAGTCTAGCAGGTGTAAATGTTTTGGTGGACAGACGAATGTAGGCCTATCAATATAGTTATGTCTAGCAGGTGTAAATGTTTTGGTGGACAGACGAATGTAGGCCTATTAATATAGGTTAGTCTAGCAGGTGTAAATGTTTTGGTGGACAGACGAATGTAGGCCTATTAATATAATTAGTCTAGCAGGTGTAAATGTTTGGTGGACAGACGAATGTAGACTATCAATATAGATTAGTCTAGCAGTGTAATTTTTGGTGGACAGACGAATGTAGGCCTATCAATATAGGTTAGTCTAGCAGGTGTAAAATTTTGGTGGACAGGCGAATGTAGGCCTATTAATATAGGTAGTCTAGCAGGTTTAAATTTGGTGGACAGGCGAATGTAGCTGTTGTGGTTGATCATTCCAACTAATAAAACCATACCTTTCTAAGGCATGCCCCAGGCTTTAATTAGAAATGACTTTACAAACAAGCATCCGGGAAATAAAGGACACAATCGTGTTATAAAACAATCAATCTATATTTGCAATCTACTTTACAAGTTCATTTTCTACTTTATTCTATGTAACACTGCCCTCTTGTGGCTCAGCAAAGTTACTGCGTTGTGTTGGGCAAGCGTTGTGGGCCTACAGTGAAGTCAGGTCAACATTACCAATGTGGACAGATATTCATTGTATCTTTCTGAGAAATACCACATGACCTTGAACACCACGGGATCATTTATTTCTATTTCTTATTTATTTAAAATGACATGGTTTGATAGCCACATACAACAATCACATTAATCAAGAACAGAGGGAAACCTTCATTGTCAACAAACTAATTCAAACTAATTAAAACTTATTCRTACTTATTCATTTGAACATCTTGGTAAAAAATGTAATTGATCCTGATTCAATTAATTGAAGGACGTGGTTACATTTAGTACATGGTGTTGAAATATTTTACATTTAACAATAATCCCAAGGTTATGTTGAAGAATAATTCATTAAGTGTATATACAAAAAGTATAATCCACATGGTTTATAATCTTCATTCCTCAGCATTGTAACGTCCCAAAGCTTTCTATTCTTTGGTCAGAGTCTCTGAAACCATTAAGTAATATTCAGCTGTCCATGCTGTTTAATAATGTTCTTATGTGTTTATGTGTTTCCGCTTTTGATCAACTTGTCACTGTATAGGCAAACACTTTGTTGGATCCAGAAACAGTCTGCTGCCTGGGCTGTCCTAGATCAGTGGCTCTATTTCCAGAGGGTGTGAGATGCCTCTTTAAACTTGTAATCAGTTATACAGTTATAGTTCTCCTCAGAGATCCTCTGGCAATTTGCTGGTTTCTTGCTCACTGCTGTAACTGATTGTTGGCTGCTGAACTGTTGGTCATTGGCTCATCATTCTCACTGGTTGTTGACTGGTCATTGGCTCACCGGTCTGTTGGCTAATCGTTGGCTCACCGGTCTGATTGATGGTTGTCGGCTCTCCAATCTGTTGGTTTGTCTTTGGCTCACCAGTCTGTTGGTTGGTCGTCGGCTCACCTTTCACCATTCTCTCACTGTTTGTGTCTGGTGCTGTTGAGGTGGATCTTATTACCATTGCTGAAGTCTCTGGACGACCCCTCGGGCAATGTCCGTGCTGCGCTAGAGAAGGACACGCTCACCTGCCTCTTCAGGATTTTCAGCAACTTCGTCTTGTAACCCTTACAGGCAAAGAAGTAGATGAATGGATCCAGACAGGAGTTGAGGTTCATCAGACACACAGTGAAGTGTAAGGAGATCTGGAAGGCTGTGAGTTCAGCACAGTCTGGTGTGTAGATCAGCTTTCGGATCATGTATTGGAGGAGGTTGATGTGATAGGGGCTGAAACAGACCACGAACACCAGGGAGACGCAGCAGATCACCCCGATGGCTTTTTGGCTGCGCCCCGACTTGTCCGTCAGCTGATTGGCCTTGGCGGCGAGGCGGAGTTTATAACACAATATGGAGTAGCTCACCAGGATGGCCACCACGGGGACTCCGTAGCCTAGGAATACGGCGCCAATCAGGATATAGGAGATGTTGGGCACCGGTTCGAAGTTGGGATACTCCATACAGGTGATGAAGCCATCAGGTTCCTCGTTAGTCATGGGCATGGCGAGGAGGGGCAGAGTTTGCATTAAGACCAGCAACCACACCCCGACACAAATGTACCGGACATTGGAGACCTTACGGAAGCGTGCGAATCGGAGCGGCAAGACAACAGCAATGAACCGGTCCACACTGAGGCAGGTCATGAAGTTGACCCCGGCGTAAGTGTTGATGTAGAAGATCAGCCCTGTGATCTTACACAGGGTCTCCCCCAGGGGCCAGTGGAAGCCCAGTGCGTAGTAGATTATCCGTAACGGTAGTGACAGTGTGAACAGGATGTCAGAAATGACCAGGTTGGCAGAGTAGAGTGTGGTGGAGTTCATCTTCCTCACGTTGGGGCGGATGATGTGGAAGGCCAGGGCGTTGCCCAGCAACCCCACGGAGAAGACGATGCAGTAGAAGAGAGGCATGAGGACTCGTGCGTACCCCCGGTGGTTGTACAGGGTAATGCAGGTGTCTGAGTCGTTAATGGTGGGGGCTGGATGGCTGGAGGTTGGAGGCTGGTTGAAGGTCCTCATCCCCTCCATCTTGGGGCCAGTGGAGAGGGAAGCTAGCTATATCTGTAAAAAGAAGAAAAATGCAGCTTTGTCAATGCCAAAATGTTCATGTTTGCAGTTAGTAGTACACATCACTATTGACTGAATGGATGTAGATGTACACTGAGTGTACAAATCATTAAGAACAACTGTACTTTCCATGAAATAGACTGACAAGGTGAATCCAGKTGAAAGCTACAATCACATATTGATAAATCCACACAGGTTAAAGAAGGATTTTTAAGCTTTGAKACAATTGAGACATGGATTGTATATGTGTGCCATTCAGAGGGTGAGTGGGCAAGACAATATTTAAATGCCTTTGAACGGGGTATGGTAGTAGGTGCCAGGCGCACCGTTTTCTTCTAAGAACTGCAGCGCTGCTGGGTCTTTCACGCTCAACAATTTCCAGTTTGTATCAAGAATGGTCCACCACCCAAACGACATCCAGCCTACTTGACACAACTGTGATAAGCATTGGAGTCAACATGGACCAACATCCCAGTGGAAYGCTTTCGACACCTTTTAGAGTCAATGCCCTAATAAATTGAATCTGTTCTGAGGGCAAAAGGGGGGAGAGGGTGCAACTCAAATTTAGGAAGGTGTWCATAATGTTTTGTGCACATAAAGTACATGCTAAATGACCCATTCCACTGCACACACCTGCGGTGGTCACATCACAGGAAAGTATTTGTGTTAAAAGGCACACTAGGAAGTCTGCATCCCTACAGGGCACTCATACACTAGGAAGTCTGCATCCCTACACTCAACGGGCGCTTTCACATATCCTGGACCCTGCCCAGGCTGTGGGTCCAAGATCCAGGACCAGGGTACGAGGTATTGTGACGCGGCAACATCCTTTGCTGATGTTCGCATGCAAAAAACTTTAACATACGAAGTTGCAACCAAGTGATTTTTGTTATTTTCCGTTGGTCATTAAACTTTTGTTAGCCAGCTAACGTTAGCTTGACATACTATTGACTAACTTAATTAGCTAAATTAGCTGAGAAACAACAAAATGAGTTCAAATAAGGGCAAAGGRGAGACATAAACTTTCTGTGAAACTGATACCTTATTGGAGATCTGGGATATTAGTGGAATTGACAAACACCCACAAAATACAGTCGTTTATGGGAATATTTGTGAGCGTAAGGGGGCAAATGGCTATTTAACCTTTTACTGCAGGGGGCTAAATCTGTGTCACAAAGACTGTTTCTTGGTAGTTTTAAAACAGATATAGAGTTGAGATTGCATCCCAATATTACACTTTATGTTCATTCTGAAAGTATTCAGAGCCCTTGACTTTTTACACATTTTGTCACGTTACAGCCTTATTCTAACATTGATTACATTATTTATTTTCCTCTTCAATCTACACACAATACCCCATAATGACAAAGAAAAAAACTGAAATATGACATTTACATAAGTATTCAGACCCTTTACTCAGTACTTTGTTGAAGCACCTTTGGCAGCGATTACAGTCTCGAGTCTACTTGGGTATGATGCTATAAGCTTGCACACCTGTATTTGGGGAGTTTCTCCCATTCTTCTCTGCATATCCTCTCAAGCTCTGTCAGGTTCGATGGGGACTGTCGCTGCACAGCAATTTTCAGGTCTCTCCAGAGATGTTCGATTGGGTTCAAGTTCAGGCTCTGGCTTGGCCGCTCTGGCTTGGCCACTCAAGGACATTCAGAGACACTCCTGCGTTGTCTTGGTTATGTGCTTAGGGTTGTTGTCCTGTTGGAAGGTGAACCTTTGCCCCAGTCTGAGGTCCTGAGTGCTCTGGAGCAGGTTGTCATCAAGGATCTCTCTGTACTTTGCTCCGTTCATCTTTCCCTCGATCCTGACTAGTCTCCCAGTCCCTGCCACGGAAAAACATCCCCACAGCATGATGCTGCCACCCCCATGCTTCACCGTAGAGATGGTGCCAGGTGCTCCCTTCCAGTTGCATTGCTGGGAATTCTTTGTTGTTGTACTTCATCCTCCTCAAAAGACTCATTATAAATTTCACCAAAAACGATGCAGCACACAGACTGCCGTAATTAGTGTGTTCATTATGTCAATGTGAGAGTCATTGCGTTTAAGCAAACGCCTCCATCTTCCCTTCAGTCGACCAAAAGCCCTCTCTAAAGTCATGTGAGAACTTACTGATCCTCTCATTAAAGTTGATCTACACAGGTGTGATTGCTCTCTGAGTAGGGCTTCATCAGCCATGGAAGAAGTGKATATGCGGCGTCTCCTAATATTTCAAGTGGCACTTTCGCACCATGAAAGGTCTCAGTCCATCTTTGGAGTAGTCTTCCCTCCTGACCCTTGGCAAACCGTGCTGAGTTGGCCAGCACACGGGCATCATGTACTGTGCCGACCCAACCAATGGGGATGTCCRAAAACGTTAATTTGTGATCTACAACCTTGTAGGACCAAGAGTAAAACCTCTATCTGTTA
Organism: Salvelinus sp. IW2-2015; assembly: GCF_002910315.2. Classification (NCBI taxonomy): domain Eukaryota; kingdom Metazoa; phylum Chordata; class Actinopteri; order Salmoniformes; family Salmonidae; genus Salvelinus; species Salvelinus sp. IW2-2015. Next base: position 4,867,793 of record NC_036875.1, on the reverse strand, counting down.
TAGAAGTCCCACTTGTTTTGTGGTGGTGCTATGATGGGTATATGTGTCATTGATTGCTCCACAGAATTGACGTAATCCTGGTTGACGGTCCAGGAATCTGTTACTATGTCTCTGAACTCAGCCTCGGTTGGTGTCTTGATATGAAGGTATAACATTTTCTCCCGGATGAGACTGGCAATTTGATTAGTGACTGTACATGCAGTTGACAAACCTAGACCAAACAATAACGAGATTGTTCGGTACTCTACATTAGTGGCAAGCCTCCACAGACAAATGGCAACAGGCTCCTCCACAGACAGTGCTTTCCTGTAATGACACTGTTGCTGGACAATATCACATAGACTGAGGAATGTTGTCTTCCTCATCCTAAAGTTCGCTCTCCACTCYGTCMGTCCRGCCTTCAAATGCAGTCATCCACCACTGTGCCTCCCTTGGAACAGCCCGTATMCTCCAGTGGAGGCTGGTGGGAGGAGATATAGGAAGACGGSCTCATTGTAATGGCTGGAATGGAATCAATGGAACAGTCAAACGTGGTTTCCATATTTTACATTTACATGTTAGTCATTTAGCAGACACTCTTATCCAGAGCAACTTACAGTACTGAGTGCATCATTTTCATACCTTTTTCTTACATATATTGGATGTGTTATTCTTTTGTAATTATTMTTTTTTAAATGAAATATTAAAACATAGAATCGGTCAACATTTACATTACATCCAGTCAACTAACCATCTCCTGTCCACAGGAGCAACCAGGGTCAAGCACCCCGCCCAAGGGCATGTCGACAGATCTCCCACCAAGTCAAAACGGGGACTGGAACCAGCGAACTGTCGGCCACCGTGTTTGATACCATTCCATGTATTACATTCTGGCCATTACAATGAGCCGTCCTCCTATAGCTCCTCTCACCAGCCTCCATTGATATACTCTTGAGAATTACACTGTTTAGGCTTACTACTACAAAATTGTAAACAGGAATGGTAGACTACAATATAACAATTCTAGCCAAGATAGATATGATCTCGACTTATTTGAAAACAGAATATAATTTTTTTGAAATTAAATCACATGCCTGCCATCATGTGTCATTTTGGCTAGTGTTCATCATAGATATTAGATTGCTGGTGCCACAAATCAGACATTGTAACTGCCCTTGTGGGTAAATTTTCGTGACTGTTTTTATAGGCTATATAGAGGCAACAAGTTGGAGAGAAATAACCAGGCATCTTTTTACTCACCTTGTTGCTCACCTCGTTAGTATTTCAATCTAACCACGGTTTGTGGTCATCAGCTATTCCTTTAGCTCGAAAATCTATCGCCACTTTTGTACAACGCGACTCAGACCAGAACATACCGGACCTATTTTTCTCCATATCCCCGGATTTCAACCGCAAGCTCTGGACATTTACACCTGGTTTTCGCAGCTAGCTAGCTCCTACCCGTGTGACTATTGGCTTACGTCGATCCCGGAGCAAACATCAATTATTCCGGAGCTAGCCAACTGAAGAGTTCCATCAGCCACTCCTGGGCTACAATCACCTATCCGGACCCGTTTTACTGCCAATGCAGAGCCCCACCGGGCCTTCACGACTGGACTACCGACGTTATCTGCCCGAGGGAGTTATCCAACTGGCCCCTCCGTCGCGACGTTACCTGAACGCCCATCTGCGGCCCGCTAATCGTTAGCTGTCTTATCGGCTGCTATCTGAATAAGTCTATCGGACAATTTTTCTTGGGTCACTATAATTAGATCTATTTTGCCAATTGGATTGATCCCCTCTACCACACGGAACCCCACTAATCTACCGACGGAAACGCACGAGGTGGCTAAAAACAGACCTCCATCCTATGCTAGCTTGCTACCGATGGCCCGGCTAGCTGTCTGACTCGCCGTGACCCCAAACCAACCTCTACTCACTGGACCCTTATGATCACTTGACTAAGCATGCCTCTCCTYAATGTCAATATGCCTTGTCCATTGCTGTTCTGGTTAGTGTTTATTGGCTTATTTCACTGTGAGCCACTAGCCCTGCTCACTATACCTTATCCAACCTTTCAGTTCCACCACCCACACATGCGATGGCATCACCTGGTTTCAATTATGTTTCTAGAGATAATATCTCTCTCATCATCACTCAATACCTAGGTTTACCTCCACTGTATTCACATCCTACCATACCTTTGTCTGTACATTATACCTTGAAACTTTTTTATCGCCCCCAAAAACGTAATTTTACTCTCTGTTCTAAACGACCAATTTTCATAGCTTTTAGCCTTACCCTTATCCTACTCCTCCTCTGTTCCTCTGGTGATGTAGAGGTGAATCCAGGCCCTGCAGTGCCTAGCTCCATTMCTATTCCCCAGGCGCTCTCTTTTGATGACTTCTGTAACTGTAATAGCCTTGGTTTCATGCATGTTAACATTAGAAGCTTCCTCCCTAAGTTTGTTTTATTCACTGCTTTAGCACACTCTGCCAACCCGGATGTTCTAGCCGTGTCTGAATCCTGGCTTAGGAAGACGACCTAAATATTTCCTGAAATTTTCACACCTAACTACCTTTTCAGACAAGATAGAACGGCCAAAGGGGGCAGTGTTGCAATCTACTGCAAAGATAACCTGCAGAGTTCTGTCCTACTATCCAGGTCTGTACCCAAACAATTTGAACTTCTACTTTTAAAAATCCCTCTCTAAAAACAAGTCTCTCACCTTTGCCACCTGCTATAGACCACCCTCTGCCCCAGCTGTGCCCTGGACACCATATGTGAATTGATTGCACCCCATCTATCTTCAGAACTCGTGCTGCTGGGCGACCTAAACTGGAAATGCTAACACCCACGCCATCTACAATCTAAGCTGGATGCCCTCAATCTCACACAATTTTACATACCCAGGTACACCCACAAGCGTAAACACAGGCACCCTCATAGATATCATCTTAACCAACTTGCCCTCTAAATACACCTCTGCTGTTTTCAACCAAGATCTCAGCGATCGCTGCCTCATTGCCTGCATCCGTCAGCGGCTCGCGGTCAAACGACCTCCATCATCACTGTCAAACGCTCCCTGAAACACTTCAGCGAGCAGCGCTTTCTAATCGACCTGGCCGGGGTACCTGGAAGGATATTGACTCATCCCGTCAGTAGAGGATGCTGTTTTTTTTTTTAAATGACTTCCTCACAATCTTAAAAAGCATCGCCCATTCAAGAAAAGAAGAACCAGGAACGATATAGCCCTTGGTTCTCTCCAGACCTGACTGCCCTTAACCAACACAAAAACATCCTATGGCGTTCTGCATTAGCACGACAGCCCCATGATATGCGCAACTTTTCAGGGAAGCTAGAAACCAATATACACAGGAAGTTAGAAAAGGCCAAGGCTAGCTTTTTCAAGCTGAAATTTGCTTCCTGCAACACAAACTCAAAAAGTTGGCCATGCTTTCCACCTGGCTACCCCTACCCTGGTCAAATGCACCACAGCTACTGCCCAAGAGCCTTCCCCATTTCCTTCTCCACAAATCCAGTCAGCTGATGTTCTGAAAGAGACTGCAAAATCTGACCCCTACAAATCAGACGGGCTAGATAATCTTGACCCTTTCTTTCTAAAATATCTGCGAAATATTGTTGCCACCTTGCCTATTAACTAGCCTGTTCAACCTCTCTTTCGTGGACGTCTTGACGATTCCCAGAAGTATTGTGAAAGGCACAAGCTTGCGGTCTGTCAAAGTAATTCGTATACAATCTGTTGCTTCGGCGATTCTGGAAGTTGGCGTCTTCATTATTAAGATATTGAAGTGTGAACTTGCCGATCCAACATGGGACTTTATCAAAGCAGTTCCTCAGTGAGCTCCAGCCTGGTCGACACTGTTCAAGTCATTACTTGCTTCCATTCAAGTTCTGCCCTTTCAGCAAGGTCATCCAACTGGTCATGGGAATCAACTGGTTGCAAAGTGTCCACTAATCCATGAATGCTGTTCCCTTCGTCACGCTGCAGGATAGGAGGACGGTATTAATAACATAGGCTACAGTAAGACCAACGCACCTCCTGCAAGAGCGGGGGGACACTCTTGACCAAACTGCTACAGACCCATATCTATCCTAACCCTGCCTGTTCTAAGGTCTTCGAAAGCCAGTCAACAAACAGATTACCGCCATTTCGAATCCACCATACCTTCTCTGCCTATGCCAATCTGGTTATCAGAGCTTGGTCATGGTGATCAACTCAGCCACGCTCAAAGGTCCTTAAATGGACATCTTAACGCCATCGATAAGAAAAATCAACTACTTGTGCAGCCAAATTCATTGACCTGGCCAAGCTTTTGACTCTGTCAATCCCCACATCCTCATCGCAGACTCGACAGCCTTGGTTTCTCAAATGATTGCCTCGCTGGTTCACCAACTACTTCTCTGATAGAGTTCAGTGTGTCAAATCGGAGGGTCTGTTGTCCGGGCCTCTGGAGCTCTATGGGGGTGCCACAGGGTTCAATTCTTGGACCGACTCTCTTCTCTGTATACATCAATGATGTCGCTCGTGCTGCTGGTGAGTCTCTGACCACCTCTACGCAGGCGACACCATTCTGTATACTTCTGGCCCTTCTCTTTGTGTTAACAACCCTCCAGGCGAGCTTCAATGCCATACAACTCTCCTTCCGTGGCCTCCGATTGCTCTTAACTACAAGTAAAACTAAATGCATGCTCTTCAACCGATCGCTGCCTGCACCTGCCCGCCTGTCCAACATCACTACTCTGGACGGCTCTGACTTAGATATGTGGACAACTACAAATACCTAGGTGTCTGGTTAGACTGTAAACTCTCCTTCCAGACTCACATCAAACATCTCCAATCCAAAGTTAAATCTAGAATTGGCTTCCTATTCCCAACACAGCATCCCTTCACTCATGCTGCCAAACATACCCTTGTAAAACTGACCATCCTACCAATCCTCGACTTCGTGATGCAACAAATAGCCTCCAATACCCTACTCAATAAATTGGATGCATTCTATCACAGTGCCATCCATTTTGTCACAAAGCCCATATCCTACCACACTGCGACCTGTACGCTCTCGTTGGCTGGCCCTCGCTTCATACTCGTTGCCAAACCCACTTGCTCCAGGTCATTCTACAAGACCTGCTAGGTAAAGTCCCCCTTATCTCAGCTCGAGGTTCACCATAGCAGCACGCGCTCCAGCAGGTATATCTCTTTGGTCACCCCCAAAACCAATTCTTCCTTTGGCTGCCTCTCCTTCCAGTTCTCTGCTGCCAATGACTGGAACGAACTACAAAAATCTCTGAAACTGGAAACACTTATCTCCCTCACTAGCTTTAAGCACCAGCTGTCAGAGCAGCTCACAGATGACTGCACCTGTACATAGCCCATCTATAATTTAGCCCAAACAACTACCTCTTGCACTACTGTATTTATTTATTTATTTATTTATTTTGCTCCTGTGCACCCCATTATTTCTATCTCTACTTTGCACATTCTTCCACTGCAAATCAACCATTCCAGTGTTTTACTTGCTATATTGTATTTACCTTGCCACCATGGCCTTTTTTTGCCTTCACCTCCCTCACCTCACTTGCTCACATTGTATATAGACTTATTATTCTACTGTATTATTGACTGTATGTTTGTTTTACTCCATGTGTAACTGTGTGTTGTTGTATGTGTCGAACTGCTTTGCTTTATCTTGGCCAGGTCGCAATTGTAAATGAGAACTTGTTCTCAACTTGCCTACCTGGTTAAATAAAGGTGAAATAAAATAAAAATAAAATAAAGTTGCATGTTTTTGGATGAGTATGCTGAGAAACATATTCAAACTCAACTCTTGATTCATCTTTAAAAACCGTTGGCCTCAGAGTTGTGTGAGCCTCCTGTCTTGGTTTAGGCAGATATGGGGGGAATTCCAACCTGAGTTAAGCATGCGTAAATGTAACGTAATTCCCCTTTGTGTGCACCTTTCTCTCTACACATATTCTGACCTTGAACTTAAACATGAGAATAGCATGCTATTCGTTTTGGGTGGACATCAAAGAAATTAATGTGTGGTGGAGGCGTGTCTACAGATTCTGACCTTGACTTAATTTCCTCATAATTCCACCACCTTTACACACGATTCAATTATGAATAGTTGAGCAACCTGTCGGATCCAAGTGGAAAAACATATTTATATTTTCTGATTGGTGTTATTTCTTTCTCCATGCACTGTAATTTACAAATTGATCATCTCTATTAATAAGAGCTAGGCGTATGAGTGAGCCGTTTGGATAAGGGGGCTGTAGATATAAATTACTAATGTTTTATACTTATTTTACTGTATGATCGCTGGTGTGATGGAGTGAGAGGGTGGGTGTGTGATAGTCGGTATATTCCTGCTCGTTGGCGACATCTGCTGGTCAGGAAGGGTAAGAGCCTAGTTACACACACCTGAATATAATTAGGGGTGAAGTTGGGTGGTAGCTGTTTATCCTGGCTTTGGCCAGATCTGTTTTTGGTCTGGAGCAGCAAAAGCTGACATGCAGAGCCCTCCAGCACGGAGAGGGATATCGAACCCAACGGGACAGKAACCTACCAGACGTTACTCGGCCGTAGACCTGACCCCAGTAAAGACAGACCTTGGCAAGATCTGTTTTTTGGTCTGGAGCAGCAAGCCTTTACTGAGCCTCCACTGTTACACTGGAGACAATTGTGAAACCAGTCTCATGGCAGMAAACTGAAGCATATCAACACATCACCTTTTCCACAGTGAAGTTTTTAATAAACTATGTTTCCTCACTCGTTAACACAAGGTCAAATCCAAGGGCTCAGGGCTGTATTTCATTGTGATCTGTAGTTACAACCTTCACACAAGTTTTTTTTCTCTCTAATATATATATATATATATATTTAAATATTTGCAGAAGTGCTATAGCCTTTTGTCTGGAGTAAGAACATGGTAAAAACAGTGTGGCCACTAGAGGTCCTATAATTTGCTGTTCTATATGTAATTCTATGGTGGCAACAGCATTAGAGTGAGGTGTTACAGAAGGTGCTATCTAGAATCTTAAAGGTTTTTTGGCTGTCCGCATAGGAGAACCTTTTGAAGAAGCATTTTTGGTTCCAGGTCGAATCTTTTTTGTTACAGGTAGAACCATTTTGGGTTCCATGTAGAACCCTTTCCACAGAGGGTTCTACATGGAAGCCAAAATAGTTCTACCTGGAACCAAAAAGGGTTCTCCTATGGGTCATTTAAGAATGAGTCATTTAAGCATTAAGGGCCCCAACCTCTCCACTAGATATTTGAGCCACAACATTTAATTATATAGCTTCAGTATCAGTGAGCCACCTGGTTACATTTTTATTTATATATTACTAAGTCCTAAATCGGCCTGGTATAACAGCCAGGTCTCAAGGGTGTGCCCTTGGGTATGAGCTGCCTACGTTGTTTTGATGATGTGAACCTAATCATGAATAATCAATTGTACATTGAACCTGAGAACAAAATATTGTTAGCCATAGTTTACAGTTCTCAATACCGCAACTTTTGTTTTGGAACAATTGTTGGGTTTATAATTTCGCTTCCCAATACTTTCCCAATTCTACCTAAAATGTCAAGTCAAACGAATGCTTTACTTGAAACAATGAATACACAATCAACAATTGAAGAAACCGAAACACAAATGTGCACCTACCAAAACCAGCGGTATTATGGCATACTTCCAAAGTGTCAGAGTAAAAGCGGGATAGTTCGTCCTTGGCGCGAGACAATTGTCCTCTCAGAGTTCAGCAGAGACCGTGTTCCCCCAGGGTTTTAGAGCAGAGTGACACAGAGTGACAAATAGGGAACTATGTTTGAGGCGCGGGCAGGCTCTCGTAACCATGGTGACATTATAATATTCTGTGTTGCTTTTATGTTCTTGAGTTTGTGGATCTCTCTCTCTCTCTCTGACCGCATTCTCTCCCTCCACCCCCCATGTCTCTTTTTCTCTCTCCCTTTCTTGGTTAGTGAAACTGTCACTTGTTGATGCCCACAAGAAAATCTTTGGAGGGAGTTGAAAGTCCGTGTTGCCCAGCAACAGCCCCAAAACATCACTGCTCTAGAGGAGATCTGCATGGAGGAATGGGCCAAAATACCAGCAACAGTGTGTGAAAACCTTGTGAAGACTTACAGAAAACGTTTGATCTCTGTCATTGCCAACAAAGGGTATATAACAAAGTATTGAGATAAACTTTTGTTATTGACCAAATACTTATTTTCCACCATAATTTGCAAATAAATTCATAAAAAATCCTACAATGTGATTTTCTGGATTTTTTCTCTCTCATTTTGTCTGTCATAGTTGAAGTGTACCTATGATGAAAATTACAGGCCTCTCTCATCTTTTTAAGTGGGAGAACTTGCACAATTGGTGGCTGACTAAATACTTTTTTGCCCCACTGTATCTACACGGTCATTTTTTAACATTTTTTGTCTGTTAAGACTATTTTGAATATTGTACAGAATATAGACAGGGAACTTAATCTCAGATTTAGTTGAGTAATTTACTACTTGTGTTAACCATCTCTTTTAGAATAACAAACAGATTGCCCATATGTTAATAATTATGAGTTAATAGTGAATGTCAATTTAGCTACATATGATAGATAACTGATCAATAAGTGTTCAATGTTGCTATACGCTCGCCCTCAAACTCATTAGGTGTTTCTTTTGTTCATACACTGCCGTCAAATTATTCACACCCCTTGCCTTTTTCCACATTCTGTTGCTTTACAAAGTGGAATTAAAATGGATTTAATTGAAAACAAATATTGTCAGCGATCTACACAAAATACTCTAATGTCAAAGTAGGATAATTTTTTAAATATTTGTTTGAAAAAATCATGAAAAATAACACACTAATATATCTTGATTAGATAAGTATAACCTTTGACAGTGATTACAGCTGTGAGTCTTTCTGGGTAACTCTAAGAGCTTTCCACACCTGGATTGTGCAACATTTGCCCATTTTTTTTTTCAAAATTCTTCATGCTCTGTCTAATTGTTTTTTGATCATTGCTAGACAACTGTTTTCAGGTCTTGCCATACATTTTTAAACATATTTAAGTCAAACTGTAACTCGGCCACTCAGGAACATTCACTGTCTTCTTGGCAAGCAACTCCAGTGTAGATCTGGCCTTGTGTTTTAGATTATTGTCATGCTGTGTCTGGTATAAAGCAGACTGAACCATGTTTTTCCCGCAAGGATTTTTCCTGCACTTAGCTCCATTCCGTTTCTTTTTTTATCCTGAAAAACTATCTTGTCCTTAACGATTACAAGCATACCCATAACATGATGCAGCCACCACTATGCTTGAAACTATGGGGAGTGGTACTCAGTAATGTCTTGCACTGGATTTGCCCCAAACATAACACTTTGTATTCAGGACAAAAAGATAATTGCTATGCCACATTTTTTTCAGTATTGCTTTAGTGTGTTGTTGCAAACAGGATGCATGTTTTGGAATATTTGTATTCTGTACAGGCTTCCTTCTTTTCACTCTGACAATTAGGTTAGTAATTGTGGAGTAACTACAATGTTGTTGATCCATCCTCAGTTTTCTCGTATCACAGCCATTAAACTCTGTATCTGTTTTAAAGTCACCATTGGCCTAATGGTGAAATCCCTGAGCGATTTCCTTCCTCTCCAACAACTGAGTTTGTAAGGACGCCTGTATCTTTGTAGTGACTAGGTATATTGATACACCATCCAAAGTGTAACTAATATGCTCAAAGGGATATTCAATGTCTGCTTTAAAAAAAATCCATTTACCAATAGGTGCTCGTCTTTGTGAGGCATTGGAAAAACTACGTGGTTTTTGTGGTTGAATCTGTGTTTGAAATTCACTGCTCGACTGAGGGACCTTACAGATAATTGTATGTGTTGGGTACAGAGATGAGGTAGTCATTCAAAAATCATGTTAAACACTATTATTGCACACAGAGTGAGTCCATGCAGCTWATTTAAGCAAATGTTTACTCCTGAACTTATTAAAACTTGCCATAACAAATATGTTGAACACTTATTGACTGAAGACATTTGTTATTTTCTTTTTTAATTAATAAAAAATAAAATCATAGATGATTACATGTTGAAATTATGCTGTATTTCTAGTCCAGTAATAAAAAATATACATTTAATCCATTTTAAGGTCAGGCTGTAACACAACAAAATAAGGAAAAAGTTGAGGGGTTTGAATACTTTCTGAAGGCACTGTGGTAATGTTGCTACATTGTAAGTTCTCTTGGCAACGGGGCGTGTCCTTGAGAGGATGTGGTTTCAGCCACGTGCGTGCTCATCCTCTATCTGTTTCTTATCATGGCAATCATTGACATTTTCTTATTTTCGCTGTTCTTTGCTTTCGCAGTAAAGCTCTGGTTTTGTGGTTTGGTATGAGTGCTCTTTCACAAACCTACAGGGCCTCCAGAAGGGGTGTGAATACTTACACCCCTTCACTTTGTCAACATTTTGCTGTGTTACAGCATGAAAATAAAATGGATTCATTTGAGTTTTTGTGTCACTGACCTGCACACAATACCCCATAATGTCAAAGTGGAATTATGTTTTTTGACTATTTTTTAAATGAATAAATAATGTAAAGCTGAAATGTCTTGAATCAATAGGTATTCAACCCCTTCATTATGGCAAGCCTAAATAAGTTCAGGAGTAAACATTTGCTTAACAGGTCCCATGATAAGCTGCATTGACTCACTCTGTGTGCAATAATAGTGTTTAACATACAGTTAATTGTGAGGTCCCTCAGTCGAGTAGTGAATTTCAAACACAGATTTAACCACAAAGACCAGGGAGGTTTTCAAATGCCTCGTAAAGAAGGGCACCTATTGGTAGACTGGTAAAAAAAAAAAAGGCAGACAATGAATATCCCTTTGAGCATGGTGAAGTTATTAATTACACTTTAGATGTTGTATCAATGCACCTAGTCACTAGAAAGTTACAGGCGTCCTTCTAACTACGATTGGAGAAAACTGAGGATGGATCAACAACATTGTAGTTACTCCACAATTACTAACCTAATTGTCAGAGTGAAAAGAAGGAAGCCTGTACAGAATACAAATATTCCAAAACATGCATCATGTTTGCAACAACACACTAAAGCACTACTGCAAAAAATGTGGCAATGCCATTATATTTTTGTCCTGAATACAAAGTGWTATTTTTGGGGCAAACCCAATACAACACATTACTGAGTACCACTCTCCATATTGTCAAGCATAGCTGTGGCTGCATCATGTTATGGGTATGCTTGAAAACCTGGTTCAGTCTGCTTTCTACCAGACACTGGGAGATGAATTCACCTTTCAGCAGGACAATAACCTAAAACACAAGGCCAAATCTAAACTGGAGTTGCTTACCAAGAAGACAGTGAATGTTCCTGAGTGGCTGGGTCTCAGTTTTGAGTGAAATCTGCTTAAAAATCTATGGCCTGAAAATGGTTTTCTAACAATGATCAACAACCAATTTGACAAAGCTTGAAGTATTTTAAAAAGAATAATGGACAAATGTTGCACATTCCAGGTGTGGAAATCTCTTAGAGACTTACCAAGAAAAAAAATGATTTAATCAATTGTGAATTCAGGCTGTAACACAACAAAATGTAGAATAAGTCACACACACACAAGAAAGTATGCATGCATACACATGGATAATTCTTGAATTGCAGTGGCATTTGCATTCCTCGCCTTCGCAACCATGAAAAGCACTTTAATATGAGAAATAGTTACACATCATACATGTTATTGTTTATATTGAACTGTTATTTATCAATGATAAAACATAATGCACTGCAACACTATACAGCAAAACTTAATTTTTAAAACATTTTTTAAGTACTTAGGACATGCAAACTCAATTAGAGCAAGCAAATTAAGTAGAGTTGTAGTGATATGTTTTGGGGATTTAGAGATACACTATACTGTATATAGAAAAGTATGTGGACACTCCTTCAAATTAGTGGATTCGGCCATTTCAGCCACACCCGTTGCTGACAGGTGTATAAAATTGAGTACAAAGCCATGCAATCTCCATAGACACACATTGGCAGTAGAATGGCTTTACTGAAGAGCTCGGTGACTTTCAACGTGGCACCATCATAGGATGCAACCTTTCCAACATGTCAGTTTGTCAAATTTCTGACCTGCTAGAACTGCAAGTGCTGTTTGTGAAGTGGAAACGTCGAGGAGCAACAACGGCTCAGCCGCGAAGTGGTAGGCCACACAAGCTCAAAGAATAGGACCGCCAAGTGCTGAAGTGTGTCTGTCCTCGGTTGCAACACTCGCTACCGAATTCCAAACTCCCTCTGGAAGCAAAGTCAGCATAAAAACTCTGTCGGGAGCTTTATCAAATGTGTTTCCATGGGCSAGCAAGCCTAAGATCACCATGCGCAATGCCAAACATCGGCTGGAGTGGTGTAAAGCTCGCCACCATTGGACTCTGGAGCAGTAAAAAATGCATTCTCTTGAGGGATGAGTCATGCTTTACCATCTGGCAGTCCGACGGACGAATCTGGGTTTGGCAGATGCCAGGAGAACGCTATCTCCCCCTAATACATAGTGTCAACTGTAAAGTTTGGTGGAGGAGGAATAACGGTCTGGGACTTTTTTTCACAGTTTGGGCTAGGCCCCTTAATTCCAGTGAAGGGAAATCTTAAAGCTACAGCATACAAGGACATTCTAGATGATTCTGTGCTTCAACCTTTGTGGCAACAGATTGGGGAAGGCCCTTTTGTGCTCAGCATGACAATGCCCCTGTGCACAAAACATGGTTCATCCAGAAATGGTTTGTTGAGATCAACATGGAAGAACTTGACTGGCTTGCACAGAGCCTTGACCCATCGGAATGAATTGGAACACCGACTGCGAGCCAGGCCTAATCGCCCAACATCAGTACCCAACCTCACTAATGCTCTTGTGGCTGAAATGGTCATGTAGTGTGTCTTTCTAAATGTGAAGAGGGGATGTGTAGACTTTCACGAGGATTTCATATTTTAAATTTTACCTTTATTTAACTAGGCAAGTCAGTTAAGAACAAATTCTTATTTACAATGACGGCCTACCCCAGCCAAACCCGGACGACGCTGGGCCAATTGTGCGCAGCCTTATGGGACTCCCAATCTTGGCCGGATGTGATGCAGCCTGGATTTGAACCAGGTAGTGTAGTGATGTCTCTTGCACTGAGATGCAGTACCTTAGACTGCTTCGCCACTTGGGAGCCATTGATTAGTTGGTGTTTCTAAATAAAAGTGTCATTGGTGTTAGTCAATTTAAATTAAGGGAAATTAAATTGTGAGCAAAATGATTAATCATATCACTAGTAAACTATTTTTAAAGGGTTCAAGATCTTACATTTGAGCATCTGTGGCCTCCATTTTAGAAAAAAATGTATTGCCAAAAATGTGTTATTTGTTTTACCATCATTGGTATTACTACTCCTACTGGTGCTACAATGACAGCATAGTGGTAAAAATCATTTAAGCTGCCATATTAGCTGATTCAGAATGAGAAGATTTACCAAATTAATTTAAAATGTCAATCTGCAATTGGTATATACATTTTTGGACATTTAAAGTAATTATATTTASCCATTTATTGTTGAAGAATAGAACTTATAAATGCTGCATGAGCTTAGTTCAACTGTTGTAAACMATCAGAACCCAAAATATCTTGAGGATATTCTGCCTTCGTGGATACCATCTGGCCTCACCAAAGAGTCTAGAGATGACACAGTTCCATTTGACCTACTTCAGTCTTTCTTCACCACCTGACGATTTGATCTGCGAGTGACGACCAAAGAAGAAGCCACTTGTAAGGCCCCCTTCACACTTCAAATATGAACATTTCTTTTGAAGGGAAAAGTTATAGGACTTTTTTGCTCTTCAAATATCACTGAATGACATAGTGTATCAATGGGATGCCCATTCTCTGTACTTTCTACTATATGACCATTGAATCACATCTAAGGTGGCGGTGCTAAATCATTGATGTCCAAATAGCAGAGAATCAGATCCGTTTTCACCAAGTCGAGTAGCTTAACGTGATAGACAGAATAGCAAATGTGTAGTGCTAGTGCAGTGTCGTGTGTGTGGGGTTGTGCCCAGTCCACTGTCTGTTTGACATACTCTCCTCCTGTCTTTCCTGTCCTCATCTATCCTATCAACAAAAGCACATCAAATACAAAAGGTAAATATCAAGAGCGACTACGTAAGACCAATGATATAGCATTATCTACTGTACACTGGGATGATTCAATTATGAACGTTTATCAACGTAAAAGTGTGACACTGGTGTTTTCCATCATCAGGATCTCTTGTAAACATGCTGAGGTATCTCAGTATAGCGGCTGGGACATTAGGACCCGGAAGCCAGCACACCATCAGCAGTTTTACTCGAGCTAGACAATGGCGAGAGCCATTTCCCGGCAGGCCTGTTAGTTGAAACGGCTCTGTTAACCTTTGAAGAAGGGTTGGCGTATGTTACTGTGGTCAATGTTAGCACTAGGGTTCTGCATCTACAGCCTAGGATTACACAAGGATCGCTTTACGTCAAGAGTCCACCATCTCATTCAACAAAGACACAACCACCCAAGGTCCCATTACTTGTGACATGTCACCAGACTTCAGTCGTAGGGACAAATTAACTGGAGTTGAATTAAATGGATCGATCTGGATCGACCCCTCACAAACAAACTGCTGTTAAGAACATGCTGTTGCAATTAAAACATGTGTTCTCAAAAGATTATAGTCACCTTGGCTATACATCCTTAATTGAGCACCAGATCCCAAAGTTTGAATACGACTAGGCAGCGTTTACCATCGCATTCCCCCAGCTCAGTTTGAAGCTGTTACAGGTCATATCAGACAACTGTCAGAAGAGCATGTCATCAKGGAAGGTTGTAGCCCCTACGGTTCACCTTTGATACTGGTTCAGAAGAAAGATGGCTCCCTAAGAATGTGCGTTAACTACAGCCAGTTAAATGCCAAAACTCGCAAGGAGGATGCATGCCCATTATCTATGATTGGATGCTCCAACAGGTGCCAAGTAGTTCTCTACTCTAGATCTTGCCAGTGGTTACAACCAAGTCCCAGTAGCTGACCGTTACAAAACTGCTTTCTGTTTATTTGAGTTCAATAGGATGTCCTTTGGGCTATGTAGCACTAAGACCGCACTCAGTCAGCTGGTAATAAGGAAATAAGCAAACAGAAACCAGCTCACAAAAGGCGGCGCTCCTAGTGGACCGAAGGATTTAAACCAAAATTTCTATCAACATGTTAAATGTGCAACCAGAGGGGAAAAAATTCTCGATCACCTGTCCTCCACAAACAGGACGCGCAAAGCTCTCCCTCGCCTCCATTTGGTAAATCGGACCACACTCTATGCTCCTGATTCCTGCTTACAAGCAAAAATGAAATCAGGAAGCACCAGTGACTTGGTCTATAAAAAAGGGTCAAATGAAGCAGATGCTAAACTACAGGACTGTTTTGCTATCACAGACTGGAACATGTTCCGGGATTCTTCCGATGGCATTGAGGAGTACACCAACATCAGTCATTGGCTTCATCAATAAGGGCATCCAAGACGTCGTCCCCACAGTGACCGTCGTACATACACAACCAGAAGCCATGGATTGCAGGCAACATTCACACTGAGCTAAAGGCTAAGCTGCCACTTTCAAGAGCGGGACTCTATCCCGGAACCCTAAAGAAATCCCCGCTATGCCTCCGACGAACCATCAAACAGGCAAAGCATCAATACAGGACTGAGATCGAATCGTACTACGCGGCTCTGACGCTCGTCGGATGTGGCAGGGCTTGCAAACCATCAGACTACAGTACAAAGGGAAGCCCAGGTGAGAGTTTCCCAGTGACATGAGCCACCAGACGAGCTAAACTACTTCCATGCTCGCTTCGAGGAAATAATACTGAAACATGCATGACAGCACCAGTTGTTCCGTAAGGCTGTGTGATCACGCTTCTGCAGCCAATGTGAGTAAGACCTTTAAACAGTCAACATTCACAAGGCTGCATGGCCAGACGGATTACCAGGATGTGTACTGCGAACATGCGCTGACAAACTGGCATTTGTCTTCACTGACATTTCAACCTCTCCTGTCCGAGTCTGTAATACCAACATGTTTTAAGCAGAACCAATAGTGCCGTGCCAAGAACACTAAGGTAACCTGCCTAAATGACTACCGACCCGTCGCACTCACTCTGTACCATGAAGTGCTTTGAAAGGTTGGTCATGTCACATCAACACCATCATCCCAGAAACCTAGACCCACCCCAATTGCATACTGCCCCAAAGATCCACAGATGATGCATTCTCTATTGCACTCCACGCTGCCCTTTCCAACCTGGACTAAAGGAACACCTTTGTGAGAATGCTATTCATTGACTACAGCTCAGCGTTCAACACCATAGTGCCTGAAAGCTCATCACTAAGCAAGGACATGGGACTAAACACCTCCCTCTGCAAATGATCCTGGAATTCCTGACGGCCGCCCCCAGGTGGTAAGGCTAGGTAACAAAACATCAACACTCTGATCTCAACAGGACCGCCTCAGGGTGCGTGCTCAGTCCCCTCTCACTCCCTGTTCCTATGACTGACGGCAAGCACAACTCCACACATCATTAATTTGCTGATGACACGACAATGGTAGCCCTGATCACCGACAACGACGAGAACAGCTATAGGGAGGAGGTCAGAGAACTGGACTCAACTGGCCTCAACGTGATCAAGACAAAGAAGATGATTGTGGACAAAGAAAAAGAGGACCGAGCACGCCCCCATTCTCATCGACGGGGCTGCAATTGAGCAGCTTGAGAGCTTCAAGTTCCTTGTGTCCACATCACCAACAACTAACATGGTCCAAGCACACCCAAGACAGCGTGAGGAGGGCATGACAAAACCTATTCCCCCTCAGGAGACTGAAAGAATTTGGTATGGATCTTCAGATCCTGAAAAGGTGCTACAGCTGCACCATCGAGAGCATACTGTCTGGTATGGCAACTGCTCGGCCTCCGACGCGAAAGGCACTGCAAACGCCCAGTAATGACTGGGGCCAAGCTTCCTGCCATCTAGGACCTCTATACCACGGTGTCAGAGAGAAGGCCTAAAATGTCAAAGATTCTCTGTGCTCTGCTACCGCATGCGGTAAGCGGTACCATCGGAAAGACCAGGGTGCTAGCTTCAGATGGCTTCTAAACAGCTTCTACCCCCAAGCCATAAGACTCCTGAACATCTAGTCAAATGGCTACCCAGACTATTTGCATTGCCATCCCCCCTCCCCTCTTTACTGCTACTCTCTGTTGTCATCTATGCATAGTCACTTTAATAACTCTACCTACATGTATATACTACCTCAACTAACCGGTGCCCCTGCACATTGACTCTGATTCGGTACCCCCCTGTATATAGTCTCGCTATTGTTATTTTACTGCTGCTCTTTAATTACTTGTTACWTTCATCTCTTATTCTTATCCRTATTTTTTTGAAACTGCATTGTTGGTTRGGGGCTCGTAAGTAAGCATTTCACTGTTGTATTCGGCACATTTGACTAATAACATTTTATTTTATTTTGATTTGATCCTTAACTAGCTTTGAAAAAGTGAATCCATTCTTCTCCAATATTTAAAAAAAATCATGCTTGTAACGTCAACAGTAGGCTACAGTAACCTATGCTTYCTGGCCTGGAACATAAAATAATGTTATTAACCGGTTCTCATGCTTTTAAAATAAAGTTTCTGTTCCGGAATGAGTATATATCTCTTTTGTTCACGGTTCTGATTCTGTTTTAATTTGTGTTCCCTGAACCAGGTCCAACCCTTGACTTGTAATACCTTAGCCTAATATGATCCACTATTGCTAGCAATCATCAGGAACAACCACACAAACGTGACAGAGGAAAGAAAGGTAAACTAACGATGTAATAGAATGACGCGAAATGTCATTAAACTAACACTAAAGTGGCCGTTATGCACTGAGTATACAAACCATTAAGAACACCTGCTCTTTACATGACAAAGAATGACCAGGTAATTCCCGGTGAAAGATATGATCCCTTATTGATCTCACTTGTTAAATCCACTTCAATCAGTGTAGATGAAGGGGAGCAGACAGGTTAAATAATGATTTTAAACCTTGAGGCAACCGAGACGTGGATTGTGTATGTGTACCATTCAGAGGGTGAATGGGCAAGACAAATGATTTAAGTGCTCTTGATTGGGGTATGGTAGTAGGTGCCAGGTGCACCGGTTTGTGTCAAGAACTGCAATGCTGTTGGGTTTTTCACACTTAACAATTTCCAGTGTGTATCAAGAATGGTCCACCTCCCAAAGGACATCCAGCCAACTTGACACAACTGTGGGAAGTATTGGAGTCAACATAGACCAGCATCCCTGCGGAACGCTTTCGACACCTTGTAAAGTATACAGTATGCCCCGATGAATTAAGGCTGTTCCGAGGGAAGTGAAGAAAGGTGTTCCTAATGTTTGGTATATTCAGTATTTGTGGGTATAACTGACGSTGGCTACCAATAGTGGCTAATATTTAACATGATGCAAMGTGCAAAAAATACAGTGAAAAGTYCGGGAATATAATTAAAACATTCTAGAAATCATAAAACAGCTCTGTAAATCGGGCGCTATTCTGTCATTTGCGCATACTGAAGCCTATAGYTTGGGTCTCAATTTCATCCCTGCAAGTTAGGTCAGCAGTTTATARTTTTACTAGGCAAGTCAGTTAAGAACACRTTCTTATTTACAATGACGGCCTACCGGGGAACAGTGGGTTAACTGCCTTGTTCGGGGGCAGAACGACATGTTTACCTTGTCAGCTCGGGGCTTCGATTCAACAACCTTCCGGTTACTGGACCAACGCTCTAACCACAAGGCTACGTMWACTTCACTGTGGGAAATWGATATGTTGATATGCTTCAGTTTGCTGCCATATATTTGTCTCCCGCGATCATAAGGTACAACTTATATGTAGCTTAAGGAGAACGCGTTCATAATAGAGATCAATGAAATATAGTCATCAAAATATAWTAATATTTAGCTCAGTTTCAGAACCCATGCGTAGATTTAAAAACACTAATTTCTCACAATATGTAGGTTTAGGGAATTTTTCATGATTTGTAGGCACTCGTGGAAAATGGGCTTTATGCAAGAAAAAAAAGATTAATAGAATTAAACTGAACAAAATATAAACGCAACATGTAAAGTGTTGGTCCCATGTTTCAWGAGCTGAAATACAAAACCCCATAAATGTTCCATATGCACAAAAAGGTTMTTTCTTAAAAAATGTGTTCACAGACAAAKGAGGAGTATTTCTGTCTGTAATAAACCCCCCTGCCCAGTCATGTGAAATCCATAGATTAGGACCTAATGCATTTATTTCAATTGACTGATTTCCTTATATGAACTATAACTCAGTAAAATCTTTGAAATTGTTGCATGTTGCGTTTTGATTTTATTCGGTATGTAATAGGGAGAATAGTGTACAATACCCCTCACTGACTATGGAACTGTGTGATCACACAGTGAACTATTGCGCCAGGCTTCAGGTTCAAACTGCTTGGTCTGCGCTCAGCTCCATAATGATTTAATTAGCCTACATCTATTTTTTTACATTAAATATCATCAACTGTTAGTGATCCTCAGCAACATCCACAAGGCTGTGAAGACGTTTACAGCGGTAGCAAATTAAGGTAACGAAACCAGGTAACGAAACAATGTAATTAAATGGAATAAGAAATGTAGTCTATACCGAGGGAGCTGACAGTACATAGGCAGTTAAATATGTGTGGTTATTAGGCCTACTGTCGATACTGATAGTGGCTAATATTTAACATGATAGAAATAGGAAAGATAGCAAGTCAGGGGGATGAAATGAAAACATTGGAGTGCCCAAAGGTTAAATTTGGCGCGGCTGTCATTTTGCAATACTTTGCATTGTCATCACATTCTCACATGTACCCATTTGGCTTGCTTCTCCAAGCTTCATCCCTTCAAGTTGAACGGCCATGGATACAATACAAATTCTGCACAATGGCACATTTCATAAACATCACTGTGGGAAAGGTAGGTAAAGTTGATATGTTGATATGCTTCAGTTTGYTGACATATGACTGGTTGCGCAAGAAAACAGCGAYCATAAGGTAAAATAGATCTAAAACAAKTATAATTTATATTTACAATCCTCTTATCCAAACTGCATACTCATTTAAATAGCTCTTATCTTTTGCTCTAATCAATGAGTTAATTACAGAGCATGGAGAATGGTCTTATTTGTATCGGGAAAAAATAAGTAGATGTTGTTCCACTTGGAACAGACAGGTTGCTCGACCTTATTCATTGCGCGTAAAGTTGGTTGAATTATCAGGCTATGACGTATCCGTAGGCATCTCTGCACACATGTCTGTGATCTCCACCCAGAATGAATAGCTGGCTGAAACATGCGTTACCTCATGCCTAAATCCATGGCCAGAATACGGGTAGAGAGAACAATTCATAAAAAGTGAATTCAGTTCCATTTATGCACGCATAACTCGGGTCCCCTTAGTGAGAACCATTGGGCATGTGAAAGAACAACTTAATTATTTTCCTGTTACGTCAGCAGTCATCATTATGCAACAACTTAGTGTCAACAACCTTATCCAAAAACAATATCAAYCTCAGATTTCGGTTCAAATAGTATTCGTTTTCTTTGAAATACTTAGTTCTGTTAAAATAGAGCCCTAATGTACCGGTAAATCTAACCGCAGGCGGTAGCGCTATAGGTTCAGGGGTGTGTCAGAAATATTTTCTCCATTTTCACTAACACAATTATCCTTGCACTTGCTGGTGTTGACACGAAAGGCCTGGTTTTGATGAATAAGCAAGTTGTGGGTGTGTCAAAGCCCCTCACTGGCCAATCAGAACGTGTTCCATGGCGAAATATGTGGTTGCTTCACGTTGTGTACGTACGGTCTTTTATGTATCGCTTGGAATCAACCACAATTCCAACGTTAGTCCGTTGTAGTTTGTTAAAAATCTTACAGAAACGAAATAACAACATATAGACCTATCTTTGCAAAATACGTTCACTTGAACCCAATTTGCAGTCCATATTGTTCTAAGTAATTGCATGGCTTCAATAGCATTCACACTGATATAAGGGGTAGGCCTACTGTAAATGTCATTATGGCTGAGCATGGACACGCCAAACATTGCCAATAGGCAAGATAACATTAATTATCGACAAGGCCTAAAAATGGAACGAATAATTCTAATAAAATTGTTTAAAAAAGGCAACTTGTTTTTAAAAGGCTATATCACACTTACAGGTACCATCATTTCTTCCCGTGGGCATGTGATGTTAACACAACGTAGACAACGGAGTGTTTTACGCACATCCAAACTTTTCTCAGTGGCTGGACCAAGATCCAATTCAATGAGAAAGGGAGAATGTCAACTCACCGTTATACTGCTCCCAAGTAGGCCTATGTTTTATAAACAATTATCAGAACCATTTAATAGAGCAGATCACATTCACACATCTCCAGATGTTGCATTGCATGCGCGCCACCGACGTTGTAACCGTAAAACAAGGAAGGTGATACATTCTAATAAGATTGCTTGTATTTCGTTTAATTTTATTTCAACCAATCTGTTTTAACAACAACAATGCATACACGTAAAAGGAAATKACATCATAAAATCACAAGGATAAAAATACACGCATTGCTCTTGAACCAGCTTTCGTTATAATAGAGTTAGGGCTTGATAGAGGTAGGGCTTGGTTTTTGAACATATACAACGGAAAACAAGCAATTGTTACAGGTTACAGATAACTTCTAAATACGAGGCTCACCGATGTTTCATGATGGGCATAGCCTACACCATGGAGGGAGTTTGACGCATGTCCAAACGGAAYCTGAATGGTTAAAATAATAATAAAAGGGAATGTCAGCTCACTGTTTTACTGCTCTCAAACTTTATATTTGAATAACGGTTTGGTGATTACACTTTACTTCCAAGCGGTCTCAGGAGCCAAACCGTTTAAAGACAGTCTAGACACATCACGATTACTTTGAGCAGGGAAAAAAGCCTTAAGTGAGAGGATAGTATGCTTGGTTTTAACAAAATAAAAACGAAATGGGGAAAAAAACATGAGTTTTTTATGTGTCTGAATACGAAGTATATGGGCACCAAAAGCACATTAGCCTACTCTTGTTCCATTCGGCATATGGGCGTGTTCTTCACGGCTGGATAGCCTGCGTTCTGGCTGTCAAAATTAATGCCATAACCAATGCGTTAAGGCTAAAACCTATGGAACGCCGTTTGGGTCTTTGCGTGTCAAAAGGGATACATAACACTATTTGAAGCGTTAAATAAGCTTTTAATTTGACACGTCAGCAAACCAAGCGCCACCACTACTACCAGTAGCACTGCCAAAGCTGTACAAAACATCTGCAAACACCGGCCACGAACGATGTATTTACAATAACGCGTTGGTAATAAACCTTATTTGTTCGACGGCAACTCTGGGTAGCTAGCTTTAGCTTGTAACGTTACCTAGCTAGCAACAATACTAACCAGCCTGAAAACAATGACCAGTAGAAACTGCAGTCATTTTCATTATTCTTAGCAATGATTTAGGAATCCTTGTGAGTAAGTATTGGCTAGGTAGCCACTTGTTGTTCACCTATTGAAATTGAACTTCAGTTGATGAAAAATAAATAGCTAGCCAGCCACTTAACCCTGTTGCCCAAAGCTAACATAAGCAGCCAGCTAGCTTTATCTGGCTAGTGAGGGGCCAATGGACCGGGTTATGTGAAGGTAGCCACGATAAGGATTAGGCACAATATTGAACATTGCGGTTTGCTTTCAAAATAAAAGTACCTATTTGAAAGTGATGCAGAAGGTTACAATTGGTGGAATCATGCCATATTTAGAGAGATAATGTTAACTTATTGTGGCTGCAGGGCCAGTATTGAGTAGCTTGGATGAAAGGTGCCCAGAGTAAATGGCCTGCTCCTCAGTCATAGTTGCTAATATATGCATAGTATTATTACTATTGGATAGAAAACACTCTGAAGTTTCTAAAACTGTTTGAATTATGTCTGTGAGTATAACAGAACTCATGGCAGGCAAAAACCTGAGAAAAAATCCAAACAGGAATTGGAAATTATTAGGCTGGTCGATTTTCAACCAAGATCCCATTGAAATCACAGCGAGATATGAATGAGTTTTCACTTCCAACGGCTTCCACTAGAGGTCAACAGTCTGTAGAACTTTGTCTGATCCCTCTACTGTGAAGGGGGGCCAAATGAGAGAGGAATTAGTCAAGTCTGCCATGACCTGACCATGCGCGTTCACATAAGAGGGAGCTCTGTTCCATCGCTCATCTGAAGTCATTGTAATTCTCTGGTTGGAACGTTATTCAAGATTTATGTTAACAACATTCTAAAGATTGATTCAATACATCGTTTGACATGTTTCTACTGACTGTTACTGAACTTTTGGACATTTCGTCAGCTTTTAGGGAACGCGCTTCGTGACTTTGGAATTGTTTACCAAACGCGCTAACAAAAGTAGCTAATTGGACATAAATAACGGACATTATCGAACAAATCAAGCATTTATTGTGGACCTGGGATTCCTGGGAGTGCATTCTGATGAAGATCATCAAAGGTAAGGAAACATTTATCATGTCATTTCTGGTTTCTGTTGACTCCAACATGGCGGCTAATTTTACTATTGTTCTGAGCTCCGTCTCAGATTATTGCATGGTTTGCTTTTTCCGTAAAGTGTTTTAAAAATCTGACACAGCGGTTGCATTAAGGAGAGGTATATCTATAATTCCATGTGTATAACTTGTCCTGTGTCTCCTCCTCGCACTCGCCCTGAAGTACTTGTCCCCAGTCCGGTACGTCCTGTGCCTGCTCCCCGCACTCGCCCGGAGGTGCGTGTCACCAGTCCGGTACCACCTGTGCCGGCTCCACGCACCAGGCCTCCAGTGCGCCTCCCCAGTGCGGTACATCCTGTGCGTGTCACCAGTCCGGTGACAGTCCGTGACAGTCC
>NC_036875.1:4833126-4843671 GCF_002910315.2 Salvelinus sp. IW2-2015 | reverse complement strand
GGGCGACGCACAATTGGCATAGCGTCGTCCGGGTTGGGAGGTGTGCCGTAAGGGATCTTGTATCAGTATGTAAAAATGTATAAAATTATGGCACCACTGTAGTCCCTTCTGTGAAGAAGCGTCTGCTAATGAACTAAAATGAATTGTAAATATAAGAAATAAGCAAACAGGAAACCACTCACAAAGAGGCGGCGCTCCTAGTGCGAGGCTTTAATGAGGGAAACTAAAATAGTCTTACCAAATTTCTATCACATGTTAAATGTGCAACCAGAGGGAAAAAAAATCTAGATCACCATGTTCCCCAACAAACAGGACGTACAAAGCTCTCCCTCGCCCTCCATTTTTGGTTGAATCCGGACCACAACTCTATGCTCCTGATTCCTGCTTACAAGCAAAAATTAAATCAGAAGCACCAGTGACATGTGTCTAATAAAAAGTGGTCAAATGAAGGCAGAATTGCTAAACTACAGGGACTGTTTTGCTATCAACAGACTGGAACTGTTCGGCGATTCTCGCGATTGGCATTGAGGAGTACACCACATCAGTCTTGGCTTCATCAAAATAAGGGCATCCAAGACGTCGTCCCACAAGTGACCGTACGACATACCACACAGAAGCCATGGCATGCCCAGGCCAACATTCGCACTGAGCTAAAGCTAAAACAGCGCACTTTCAAGAGCGGGACTCTAAACCCGGAACCGCTATAAAATCCCGCTATGCCCCCCGACGAACCATCAACAGGCAAACATCAATAACAGGACTAAAGATCGAATCGTACGTACGCCGGCTCTTGACGCCGCCGGCATGTGGCATGGCTTGCAAACCATCAGGACTACAGTACAAAGGGAAGACCAGGTGAGAGTTTCCCATGACATGAGCCTACCAGAACGAGCTAACTACTGTCCATGCTCGCTTCGAGGCAAATCAGATACTGAAACATCATGACAGCACCATGTTCCGGTAAGGCTGTGTGTCACGCTTTCCGCAGCCAATGTGAGTTAACCTTAAACAGGTCAACATTCACAAAGGGCTGCATGGCCAGTACGGATTATCTCAGTGAATGTGTACTGCGAAATGCGCTGACAAACTGCAATTTGTCTTCACTGACATTTTTCAAACTCCCCTGTCCGAGTCTGTAATACACAACATGTTTAAAGCAGACCACCATAGTGCCTGTGCCAAGAACACTAAGGTAACTGGCCTAATGATACCCGACCCGTTCGCACTCAATTGTAGCCATGAAGTGGCTTTTGAAAGGTGGTCATGTGTTCACCATCAACACCATCATCCCAGAACCCTAGACCACTCCCATTGCCATACTGCCCAACATATCCACGAATGATGCATTCCTATTGCACTCAACGCTGCCCTTTCCCACCTGGATAAAGGAACACCTTTGTGGGAATGCTATTCATGACACAGTTTCAACATCGCAAGTGCCTGAAGCTCACCTCTAAGACACTGGCACAACACTCCTCCAAGATCTGGAATCTCGACGGCCCCCAGGTGGTAAGGGTAGGAAAACAACGCACCAACCTCACTGCCTGCCACGTCTCCAGGTGCGCTCACCCCCCCTACACCCCTCTAAACTGCACGAGACACCAACACCCTAAATTCATGGCTCCGTCACCACAACAACAGCCATACGAGGTAAAGAAAACGGACTGCAACGGCCTCACGTGATCAAGTACAAAGTAGATGATTGACAAAAGAAAGAGGCCGGCACTCCCCCATTCCATCGAGGGCTGCAATTGAGCACTTGAGAGCTTCAGATTCCTTGTCCACATCTACCAATCAATATACAACGTCCAAGCACACCAAGACGCGAGAGGCGCATGACAACCTATCCCCCAGGCACCTGACAGTGAGATTAGATTAGTGCTACGCTTGCCAGAAGCATACTTTCCCTGCTGCAAACGGCCGCCCTAGAGAAGGCACTCAACGGCCCGTAATACGGCCAGCTCCTGCCATCTTAGGACCAGCCACAGGTGCGGTGTCTCAAGCCCAGACTAGGCCTAAATTGTCAAGCTCCTAGTCTATGGACTGTTCTCTCTGCTACCCAGTAACTGACAAAGCCAAGTCTAGGTTCTAAAGGCTTCTAGAACACGCTTCTACCCCAACCGATAAGACTCTGAAACAGTCGGCTTACAAGATATCATGCATCCCCCCCCTCTTCGCTACCTCTGGTTGTCATGCTAGCTAGCACTTTATAACTCTACCTACATGTAATACACTCATATCAACCCCCCCATTGACTTCTTGATTCTCCCCGTAATTTGTCCTCCTATTTTTTTATGCTGGCTCTTTAATACTTGTTACATCATCTCTATTCTTATCCGATATTTTTTTGAACTCATGTGGTTAGGGCTTCGAAGTAAGCATTTCACTGTTGTATATCGCAACATTTGACTAATACATTTATTTATTTTGATTTGATCTTAATACTTTTGAAAAAGTGAACCATTCTCTCCAATATTTAAAAAAATCATGACTTTGTACAGTCACGAGGTCAGAACCTAGCTCTGCCTGGAATCATAAAAGGTATTAACCGGTTCTCAGCTTTAATAAATTTCTGTTCCAGGTATATATATCTCTTTTTTCCGTTCCAGTTCATATTTCCTGAACCAGGTCCAACCTTGACTTGTATACCTTAAGCCAATCCCTATCTTCACATCAGAAATACCACACAACGTGACATGTAGAAAAGGTCCCCAACACAGTATATGACGCGAAATGGTCATTGAAACTAACACTAAAGTGGGCCGTTATGCACTGAGGTAGATCAAACTATAATAGAACACCTGCTCTTTACAATGAAAAGAATGACCAGTGTAATTCCCGGTTGAGAGATATGATCTTAGATCATCACTTGTGTAATCCCTTCATCAGTGTTAGATGAAGGGGAGAGACAGTAATAATGATTTAAACCACTTGAGCACGCTGGATTGTTTGTGTACCATCTCAGAGGGTAAATGGGCGAGACAAATGATTTAAGTTGCTCTTTTGGGGTAGTGGTAGTAGGTCCAGGGCACCGGTTTGTGTCAAGAACTGCATCTTGGTTCAACTCTAAACAATTTCCAAGTGTGATCAAAGAATGCGTCCCCCTCCAAGAGACTCCAGCCAAACTTGACACAACTGTGGGAAAGTATGGAGTCAAATAGACCAGCATCCCTGCGGAACCGCTTTCGACACCTTGTAAAGTATACAGTATGCCGATGATTAAGGCTGTTCCGAGGGAGTGAAGAAAGGTGTTCCTAATGTTTTGTATATTCAGTATTTTGTGGGTAACTGACGGTGGCTACCAATAGTGGCTAATATTTAACATTATGCAACGTGCAAAAATACAAGTGAAAAGTCCGGGAATGTAATTAAAACATTCTAGAATCAAAAACAGCTCTGTAAATCGGGCGCTATTCTGTCATTTGCGCATAACTGAAGCCTATAGTTTGGGTCTCAATTTCATCCCTGCAAGTTAGGTCAGCAGTTTATATTTACTAGGCAAGTCAGTTAAGAACACGTTCTTATTTACATGACGCCTACCGGGGAACAGTGGGTTAACTGCCTTGTTCGGGGAGAACGAACATGTTTACCTTGTCAGCTCGGGCTTCGATTCAACAACCTCCGGTTACTGGACCAACGCTCTAACCACAAGGCTACGTAACTTCACTGTGGGAAATTGATAATGTTGATATGCTTCAGTTTTGCTGCCATATATTTGTCTCCCGCGATCATAAGGTGCAACTTATATGTAGCTTAAGGAGAACGCGTTCATAATAGAGATCAATGAAATATAGTCATCAAAATATATTAATATTTAGCTCAGTTTCAGAACCCATGCGTAGATTTAAAACACACTTTTCTCACAATATGTAGGTTTACGGGAATTTTTCATGATTTCTAGCACTCGTGGAAAATGGCTTTATGCAAGAAAAAAAAGAAGATAATAGAATTAAACTGAACAAAATATAAACGCAACATGTAAATGTTTGGTCCCTGTTTCATGAGCTGAATACAAAACCCATAAATGTTCCATATGCACAAAAGGTTTTTCTTAAAAAATGTGTTCACAGACAAGGAGGAGTATTTCTGTCTGTAAAATAACCCCCCTGCCCAGTCATGTGAAATTCATAGATTAGGACCTAATGCATTTATTTCAATGACTGATTTCCTTATATGAACTTATAACTCAGTAAAATCTTTGAAATTGTTGCATGTTGCGTTTTGATTTTATTCGGTATGTAATAGGGAGAATAGTGTACAATACCCCTCACTGACTATGGAACTGTGGATCACACGTGAACTATTGCGCCAGGCTTCAGGTTCAAACTGCTTGGTCTGCGCTCAGCTCCATAATGATTTTATTAGCCTACATCTATTTTTTTACCTTAAATATCATCAACTGTTAGTGATCCTCAGCAACATCCACAAGGCTGTGAAGACGTTTACAGGGTAGCAATTAGAGGTACGAACAGGTACGAACAATGTATAAATGGAATAAGAATGTAGTCATTACGAGGGAGCTGAACAGTACATGGCAGTTAAATATGTGTGGTTATTAGGCCTACTGTCGATACTGATAGTGGCTAATATTTTAACATGATAGAATAGGAAGATAGCAAGTCAGGGGATGAAATTTTAAAACATTGGAGTGCCCAAAGGTTAAATTTGGCGCGCGCTGTCATTTGCAATACTTTGCATTGTCATCACATTTCCACATGTACCCATTTGGCTTGCTTCTCCAAGCTCATCCTTCAAGAGTAGAACGCATGGATACAATACAAATTCTGCACAATGGCACATTTCATAAACATCACTGTGGGAAAGGTAGGTAAAGTTGATATGTTGATATGCTTCAGTTTGTGACATATGACTGGTTGCGCAAGAAAACAGCGATCATAAGGTAAAATAGATCTAAAACAATTATAATTTATATTTACAATCTCTTACCAAACTGCATACTCATTTAAATAGCTCTTATCTTTTGCTCTAATCAATTAGTTAATTACAGAGCATGGAGAATGGTCTTATTTGTATCGGAAAATAAGTAGATGTTGTTCCACTTGGAACAGACAGGTTGCTCGACCTTATTCATTGCGCGTAAAGTTGGTTGAATTATCAGGCTATGACGTATCCGTAGGCATCTCTGCACACATGTCTGTGATCTCCACCCAGGATAGAAATAGCTGGCTGAAACATGCGTTACCTCATGCCTAAATCCATGGCCAGAATACGGGTGAGAGAAAAATTAATAAAAGGAATTAAGTTTTCATTTATGCACGCATAACTCGGGTCCCCTTAGTGGAACCCTTGGGCATGTGAGAACAACTTATTATTTTCCTGTTACGTCAGCAGTCATCATTATGCCAACAACTTAGTGTCAACAACCTTATCCAAAAACAATATCAATCTCAGATTTCGGTTCAAATAGTATTCGTTTTCTTTAAATAACTTAGTTCTGTTAAAATAGAGCCCTAATGTACCGGTAAATCTAACCGCAGGCGGTAGCGCTATAGGTCTAGGGGTGTGTCAGAATATTTTCTCCATTTCACTAACACAATTATCCTTGCACTTGCTGGTGTTGACACGAAAGGCCTGTTTTGATGAATAAGCAAGTTGTGGGTGTGTCAAAGCCCTCACTGGCATCAGAACGTGTTCCATGGCGAAATATGTGGTTGCTTCACGTTGTGTACGTACGGTCTTTTATGTATCGTTGGAATCAACCACAATTCCAACGTTAGTCCGTGTGTGTTGTTTAAAAATCTTACAGAAACGAAATAACAACATATAGACCTATCTTTGCAAAATACGTTCACTTGAACCCAATTTGCAGTCCATATTGTTCTAAGTAATTGCATGCTTCAATAGCTTCACACTGATATAAGGGGTAGGCCTACTGTAAATGTCATTATGGCTGAGCATGGACACGCCAACATTGCAATAGCAAGATAACATTAATTATCCGACAAGGCCTAAAAATGGAACGAAAATTCTAATAAAATTGTTTAAAAAAGGCAACTTGTTTTTAAAAGGCTAATTCACACTTACAGGTACCATCATTTCTTCCCGTGGCATGTGATGTTACACAACGTGACAACGGAGTGTTTTACGCACATCCAAACTTTTCTCAGTGGCTGGACCAAGATCCAATTCAATAGAAAGGAGAATGTCAACTCACCGTTATACTGCTCCCAAGTAGGCCTATGTTTTATAAACAATTATCAGAACCATTTAATAGAGCAGATCACATTCACACATCTCCAGTGTTGCATGCATGCGCGCCACGACGTTGTAACCGTAAAACAAGGAAGGTGATACATTCTAATAAGATTGCTTGTATTCGTTTAATTTTTATTTCAACCAATCTGTTTTACACAACAACAATGCATACACGTAAAAGGAAATTACATCATAAAATCACAAGGATAAATACACGCATTGCTCTTGAACCAGCTTTCGTATAATAGAGTTAGGGCTTGATAAGGTAGGGCTTGGTTTTGAACATATACAACGGAAAACAACAATTGTTACAGGTTACAGATAACTTCTAAATACGAGGCTCACCGATGTTCATGATGGGCATAGCCTACACCATGGAGGGGTTTGACGCATGTCCAAACGAACCTGAATGGTTAATAATAATAAAAAGAATGTCGCTCACTGTTTACTGCTCTCAAACTTTATTTTGAATAACGGTTTGGTGTTACACTTTACTTCCAAGCGGTCTCAGGAGCCAAACCGTTTAAAGACAGTCTAGACACATCACGATACTTTGAGCAGGGCAAAAAGCCTTAAGTGAGAGGATAGTATGCTTGGTTTAACAAAATAAAAACGAAATGGGGAAAAAAACATGAGTTTTTTATGTGTCTGAATACGAAGTATATGGGCACCAAAAGCACATTAGCCTACTCTTGTTCCATCTTCGCATATGGGCAGTGTTCTTCACGGCTGATAGCCTGCGTTTCGGCTGTCAAAATTAATGCCATAACCAATGCGTTAAGGCTAAAACCTATGGAACGCCGTTTGGTCTTTGCGTGTCAAAAGGGATACATAACACTATTTGAAGCGTTAAATAAGCTTTTAATTTGACACGTCAGCAAACCAAGCGCCACCACTACTACCAGTAGCACTGCCAAAGCTGTACAAAAAACATCTGCAAACACCGGCCACGAACGATGTATTTACAATAACGCGTTGGTAATAAAGCCTTATTTGTTCGACGGCAACTTCTGGGTAGCTAGCTTTAGCTTGGTAACGTTACCTAGCTAGCAACAATAAACCAGCCTGAAAACAATGACCAGTAGAAACTGCAGTCATTTTCATTATTCTTAGCAATGATTTAGGAATCCTTGTGAGTAAGTATGGCTAGTAGCCACTTGTTGTTCACCTATTGAAATTGAACTTCAGTTGATGAAAATAAATAGCTAGCCAGCCACTTAACCCTGTTGCCCAAAGCTAACATAAGCAGCCAGCTAGCTTTATCTGGCTAGTGAGGGGCCAATGGACCGGGTTATGTGAAGGTAGCCACGATAAGATTAGGCACAATATTGAACATTGCGGTTTGCTTTCAAATAAAAGTACCTATTTGAAAGTGATGCAGAAGGTTCACATTGGTGGAATCATGCCATATTTAGAGAGATAATGTTAACTTATTGTGGCTGCAGGCCAGTATTGAGTAGCTTGGAGAAAGTGCCCAGAGTTAATGGCCTGCTCCTCAGTCATAGTTGCTAATATATGCATAGTATTATTACTATTGGATAGAACACTCTGAAGTTTCTTAAAACTGTTTGAATATTGTCTGTGAGTATAACAGAACTCATGGCAGGCAAAAACCTGAGAAAAAATCCAAACAGGAATTGATTATTAGGCTGGTCGATTTTCAACCAAGATCCCATTGAATCACAGCGAGATATGAATGAGTTTTCACTTCCAACGGCTTCCACTAGAGGTCAACAGTCTGTAGAACTTTGTCTGATCCCTCTACTGTGAAGGGGGGCCAAATGAGAGAGGAATTAGTCAAGTCTGCCATGACCTGACCATGCGCGTTCACATAAGAGGGAGCTCTGTTCCATCGCTCATCTGAAGTCATTGTAATTCTCTGGTTGGAACGTTTATTCAAGATTTATGTTAACACATTCTAAAGATTGATTCAATACATCGTTTGACATGTTCACTTGACTGTTACTGAACTTTTGGACATTTCGTCAGCTTTTAGGGAACGCGCTTCGTGACTCTTGGAATTGTTTACCAAACGCGCTAACAAAAGTAGCTAATTGGACATAAATAACGGACATTATCGAACAAATCAAGCATTTATTGTGGCTGGGATTCCTGGGAGTGCATTCTGATGAAGATCATCAAAGTAAGGAAACATTTATCATGTCATTCTGGTTTCTGTTGACTCCAACACTGGCGGCTAATTTACTATTGTTCTGAGCTCCGTCTCAGTTATTGCATGGTTTGCTTTTTCCGTAAAGTGTTTTAAAAATCTGACACAGCGGTTGCATTAAGGAGAGGTTAATCTATAATTCCATGTGTATAACTGTCCTGTGTCTCCTCCTCGCACTCGCCCTGAAGTTACTTGTCCCAGTCCGGTACGTCCTGTGCCTGCTCCCCGCACTCGCCCGGAGGTGCGTGTCACCCGTCCGGTACCACCTGTGCCGGGCTCCACGCACCAGGCCTCCAGTGCGCCTCCCCAGTGCGGTACATTCTGTGCGTGTCACCAGTCCGGTGACAGTCCGTGACAGTCCGATGACAGTCCGGTGCCACCTGTCCGGTGCCACCTAAATGGGTGGGTTTATTGGTGATAAAATACATTAGTTATGCTATTTTGGACCACCAAGCTGCCGGTCGGTCACATACAGTATGTGACATACACTACATRGCCAAATACTTTTGCTCGYCAAACATCTTATTCCAAAATCATAGGCATTAATATGGAGTTGGTYCCCCRTTAGCTGCTAKAACAGCYTTCACTCTTCTGGGGACTTGCTTCCATTCAGCCACAAGAGCATTAGTGTGGTCRGGCACTGATGTTGTGCGATTAGGCCTGGCTCGCAGTMGGCGTTCCAAWTAATCCCAAAGGTGTTCAATGGGGTTGACGTCAGGGCACTGTGCAGGCCAGTCAAGTTCTTCCACACTGATCTCGACAARTCATTTCTGTAKGGACCTTTATTCCTCCTCCAGTAAACTTTACAGTCGGCACTATACACTCGGGCAGGTAGCGTTCTCCTGGCATCTGCCAAACCCAGTTTCGTCCGCCGGACTGCCAGATAATGAAGCGTGATTCATCACTCCAGGGAACCCATTTCCAAGGCTCCAAGAGTCTAACGGTGGCGAGCTTTACACCACTGCAGRCGACACTTGGCATTGTGCATGGTGATCTTAGGCTTGTGTGCAACTGCTCGGCCATGGAAACCCATTTCATGAAGCTCTCGACGRACAGTTCTTGTACTGCTAATGTTTGTCTATGGAGATTGCATGGCTGTGTGCTCGATTTTACACACCTGTCAGCAACGGGTGTGACTGAAATAGCCGAATCCACAAATTTGAAGGAGTGCCCACACACTTTTCCATGTAGAGTATGTACCAGGCTTTGTTATACATAATTACAAATTGTTTTAACCTCAAGCTAGAACTCGCACATTTTCATTTCACTGGTAGAATCTTAAAGTTTTGACTCCCTGTGTAATCGTCTGCTCACAGTGAACAACATCGTCTGGCATTTATAGTGAATACTGATACCGCCCGCTAAGTAGAGGGGTGGTGCCCACAAATGTGAATAATGTTGTTTACTTCGAATGACCAAGGCACATTTTTTTGACTGAAACGCTTGTTTTTCACTAATGCTTGTCATCATGCCTGTGTGGTGTTTCCTGCCTGACTGTGCTAATTACAAACAAGTGCGAAAATGTATTACCTTTCACCGTTCTACCTACCGGTTTTCAAGAATGAGGCGGTGACCAAAGATGATCAGAGGGATTTTCATGCTGAACTGATGATGAATCCATTTTGATGACAGCTGAGAAGTGATGTGATACCATTACTTTTTCTCTTCACAAGTAAACAGAAGACTCTCAATTAGAGGTAAACTAATGTTAATTAGCTAGCTAGCCTAGCTGGACTAGCTGGGTAACGTTACAGTCCTGAATTGAACTCAGAAAGCCATCAGCTAAATCATATAGCTATCTTTCGGTATACACTCTGTCAATCAGTTTAGCTTATGCCATGGTACTGGTAGTCACTGCTAGACTGGTAGATGCCTACAGCAGAGTAAAGATGTTTGTTTGTTCGTTCTATCTTTGACTGACGTTAGCTAACATAAAGTAACTAATGTTACTCTTATTTGGTATCTCAATTTGGTAGCCATCTATTCCACCCWTGTCTAGATATACAGTGCACACCTGTCTATATAAGGTCCCACAGTTGACAGTGCATGTCAGAACAAAGACCAAGCCATGAGGTTGAAGGAATTGTCCGTAAAGTTCAGAGACAGGATTGTGTCGAGGCACAGATCTGGGGAAGGGTACCAAAAATGTCTGCAGTATT
>NC_036875.1:4755102-4833101 GCF_002910315.2 Salvelinus sp. IW2-2015 | reverse complement strand
GTGAAGGTCCCCAAGAACAACAGTGGCCGCTCCATCATTCTTAAATCGGAAGAACGTTGGAACTAACCAAGACTCTTCCTAAAGCTGCCGCCCGGCGCCAAACTGAGCCAATCTGGGGAGAAGGCTTGGTCAGGAGGTGACCAAGAACACGATGGTCACTCTGACAAGCTCCAGAGTTCCTTGGAGATATGGAGAAACCGTCCATCTCTGCAGCACTCCAATCCAGGCCTTTATTGTATGCCAGACGAAAAGACTTCCTCATGTAAAAGACACGACAGCCCCCTTGGAGTTTGCCCAAAAGGCTCCTAAAGACTCTCAGACCATGAGAAAACAAGATTCTTTGATCTATGAAAAACCAAGATTTGAAACTCTTTGGCCTGAATTTCAAGGCGTCATGTCTGTAGGAAAACCTTGCCACAATCCCTACGTGAAGCATGGTGGTGCCGCCCAGCATCCATGCTGTGGGATGTTTTTCAGAGGCCAGGGGACTGGGAGACAAGCAGGGATGAGGTGAAAGAGAGAACAGGAAAGACAGAGAGTTTGATTACATTTTTTGTGACGATACTTGATGAAAACCTGCATCCAGAGCGCTAACAAGACCTCAGACTGAGGCGAAGTTCCACAGCCAAGACAATGTAGGGGTGGCTTGACAAGTCTCTGAATTCCTTGAGTATGGCCCCAGCAAAGCCCGGAACTTGAAACCCGATCGAAAATCTGCTGAAGAGAGAACTTGGACAAAATAGCTGATGCAGCGATGCCTCCCCATCCCAACCTGACAGAGCCTGAGAGATTCTGCAGAAGAATGGAGAAACTCCCCCAAAGACAAGTGTTCGAACAATCTTGTAGTGTCATACCCACAACCAAGACTCGAGGCCTTAATCGACGGCCAAAGTTGCTTTCAAACCCAAATTACTGAATTAAATGGTCTGAATATTTCATGTTAAATGTTTATATTTCCGTTTTTAAATGTTTGTATACCATTTGCAAAAATGTCTCAAAGACCCTGTTTTTGCCTTTGTCATTATGGGGTTATTGTGTGTAGATTTTAGAATAAAGGCTGTTAACCCCAACAAAAAATGCGGAAAAAGTCAAGGGTCTGAATACTTTTCCGAATGCACTGTACGTCAACTCACTCTGATTGTGTGTAGGTAGCAATTTTTCAATGTATAAATCATCTGTGGCTGGTAGTTGGTTCTCAGCCAGTCTCAGCTAGCTAGCAATCTTTCAGCCGAATATAGGCAAGCTGACAAATTGAAACTTGTCCATGTTAGTTATGTTAGACAGCCAGTCTAAAGCCTCTTAAATGTAAAGGTCCCCATATTTGGCGACCCTACAGATTTTGTTTATTAAATTTCTTATGTAGCCCCTATCGCAAAAGCAGCGTGTCTGCGGAAAAGCTAGGTACCTTGCTATTGATTGGTTGCCTTCAAATCTTTTAGTGTACTCCTGCCATGATATGCGACATACAAATGTAATACAGTTAAGTCGGAATTTACACATTACACCTTAGCCAAATTACATTTTAAACTCCTACTTTTTCACAATTCCTGACATCTAATCCTAGTAAAATTGGCCCTGTCTTAGGCTTTAGTGTAGGAGCACCACTTTATTTAAGAATTGTTTGGAAAAATTGTTCAGAATAATAGCAGATGAGAATATTATTTTACAGCTTTTATTTCTTTTACATTCACATTTCCCAGTGGGGTCAGAAGGTTTTACCATTAACCACTCCAATTAGTATTTGGTACAATTGCCTTGTAAATTGTTTAACTTGGGTCCCAAACTTCGGGTAAGCCTTTCCACAAGCTTCCCACAATTAATGTTGGTGAATATTGGCCCATTCCTCCTGACCAGAGGGCTGGAAGTAACTGAGTAGGTTTATTAGGGCCTCCTTAGCTCGCCACCACCCACTTTTTCAGTTCTTGCCCACCACATTTTCTATAGGACTGAGGTCAGGGCTTGTGATGGCCACCCAATACCTTGACTTGTTGTCTTAAGCCATTTTGCCACCAACTTTGTTAAAGTTATGCTTGGGGTCATTTGTCCATTTGGAAGACCCATTTGCGGACCCCAAACATTAACTTCCAGACTGATGTCTTGAGATGTTTCTTCAATTAGATACACCATTATTTTCCTGCCTCATGATGCCATTCTATTTGTGAAGTGCACCAGTTTTCCCTCCTGCAGCAAAGCACCCCCACAACATGATGGCAATCACCCCACCGTGCTTCACGGTGGGATGGTGTTCTCGGGTTGCAAGCCTCCCCCTGTTTCCTCCAAACATAACGATGGTCATTATGGCCAAAACAGTTTTCTATTTTTGGTTTCAATCCGACCCAGAGACATTTTCTCCAACAATACGATCTTTTCCCCATGTGCAGTTGCCAAACCGTAGTCTGGCTTTTTTATGCAATTTTGGAGGCAGTTAGCTTCTCCTTACTGAGCGGCCTTTCAGGTTATATTGGATATTAGGACCTCGTTTTTTACTCTGATAACACTGCTTCAGAAAAATAAAGGAAACACTTGAAACAAACACAATGTAACTCCCAAGTCAATCACCACTTTTGTGAAATCCAAAACTGTCCACTTAGGAAGCCAACACTGATTGACAATAAAATTTCACATAGCTGTTGTGCAATGGATAGACAAAAAGGTGGAAATTACAGGCCAATTAGCAAGACACCCCCCAAAATAAAGGGGAAATGGTTCTGCAAGGTGTGACCCACAGACCACTTCTCAGTTCCTATGCTTCCTGGCTGATGTTTTTGGTCACTTTTGATTGCTGGCGGTGCTTTCACTCTAGTGGTACATTGAGACGGAGTCTACCAAACCCACACAAGTGGCTCAAAGGGTATCAAGTTCATCCCAGGATGGCACATCCAACTGCGAGCTGTCAAAAAAAAGGTTTGCTGTGTCTTGTCAAGCGTAGTGTTCAGAGCATGGGAGGCGCTTACCAGGGAGGACAGGCCAGTACACATCAGGAGACGTGAAAGGAAGCCGAGGAGGGCAAACAACCCAGCAGGCAGGACCGCTACCTCCGCCTTTGGCAAGGAGTACGCGTATTGCACTTGCCCCCCAGAGCCCTGCAAAATGACCCTCAAGGCAGGCCACAAAATTGTGCATTGTGTCAGCATATTGTCTCACATATTTTGTCTGCGTTCAACGGTCAGGAAAACAGACTCCTGAGGTGGTCTAAAACAAGCCAAAACTTCTTACAAGGTAAGGCTATTGGATTTGGTTATTTGTGTTTGAGCTATTAGCTTACATGTAGGTATTATACTAGGTGATAGACACACTTTATCCGTTATTTCCATATGTTATTACTTGATGATGATTTAATAGCAAAAATCGAATTTCACCGGAGTTGACTATATCGTTGTGCATCAAAAATAATGATTGTCGCCTAGCTTTACGAACTGTAGGCATTCCATTTTACCACAGGGGATTCGCTACTATGGCAAGCTGACCAGGTCTTGTTAACCCAATGAGATTAGGGCTTTCAGAGGAACGTGCAGTTGACCTGGGTGGGACAAAGGGGGCAAGGGGCCTAGGAACCATTTAGCCGTAATTGCAAACTTTTGCTACTGGCTCAGATACTTGGAAACGTCCCGTGACCACACTAAACTAAAAAAAACATACTGACCCATTTACCTAAACTCGCAAACAACAAAAAAAACGTCCTGTGACTCACTGTCCAAACTGTGTTTATTTCATGCCAAACTTAAACATGTGGTAAATATTTTGTAATTTGAAACATAACCAGGATTCAAAAACTGAGACAATTAACTGGAACAAGAAATATCCACAGGACATGTAACGGAACAGAAATTGAATAATGTGTCCCTGAACCAAAGTGGGAGGTCAAAATCAAAAAATCAGTACTGGTGTGGCCACAGCTGCATTAAGTACTGCAGTGCATCTCCTCCTCTGGACTGCACCAGATTTGCCAGTCTTTGCTGTGGAGATGTTACCCCACTCTTTCCACCAAGGACAAACCTGCAAGTTTCCAGGACATTTCTGGAGGGAATGGTCCTAAGCCCTCACCTCCGATTTCCAAACAGGTCCCATTACGTGCTCAATGGGATTTGAGATTAACGGGCTCTTCACTGGCCATTGGACAGAACAACTGACATTCCTGGTCTTGCAGGAAAATTTTTATGGCACAGAACGAAGCAGTGTATAGGCTTGTTGGCATTTATCATTATGGAGGATCTTGTCAGGACTGTTCCTGTCTTCAGGAAGGGTACCCACATAGGGAGGAGGATTCTTCCCTGTAATGGCAACAGCGTTGAGATTGCCTGCAAAGACAACAAGCCTTCCAGTCCGATGATGCTGTGACACACCGCCCCAGACCATGACGGACCCTCCACCTCCAACTTGGGACCCTCGTCGCAGGCGGCTACCCGCGACAAGGGTAACCGTCGCTGGCAGGCTCCGGACTGGGGGGACCGTCGCTCAGGGCTCCGGACTGGGTACCGTCGCTTGCAGGGCTCCGACTGGGGACCGTCGCTGCAGGCTCCGGACTGGGACCGTCGCTGCAAGGCTCCGGACTGGGGACCGTCGCTGGAGGCTCGGGACTGGGGGGACCGTCGCTGGAGGCTCCGGACTGGGGACCGTCGCTGGAGGGCTCGGACTGGGGACCCGTCGCTCGGAGGGCTCGGACTGGGGACCGCGCTGGAGGCTCCGGGACTGAGGGACCGTCGCTTGCAGGCTCCGGGACTTGTGAAAGAAAAAAAAAAACCCCCCCCCCCCGGGTGGAGCAGGGCCACAGGATGAACCGGCTTTTGGGGGAGCACTGGAGATCTGATGCTTATTCCTTAGGCAACCCACTTTACCAGCTGAATGCCCACGTTAAGCAGACACCTCCAGAGCGCAGGCACAGGTCAACCGGGCTGGGGGAGCCACATGGAGATCTTGATGTGCTTAGAACTTGCACCGCTTCCTCGTTGGCTGGATGGCCCACTCTAGCGTGTACTTGCGGGAGAGCTGGCTCCGAGCGCACCGGGCTGTGCATGCGCAACTGGAGGGGACCACCGTGCGCTTTCCCGCACTAAACCACGGTGGCCTGCCCGGTCACTCGCTCCCGCGGTAAGCATGGGGAGTTGGCTTCAGGTTCTTTCAACCTGACTCATTTCAATCTCCTCGTGTTGCCTTTCCCCCACCCAATAATTTTGGGGCTGCCTCTCGTGCCTGTGCTCCGCCTGTTGCCAACTTCCTTTCGGGTACTGTTTCCGCTCTGCTTTTCGCCGCCTCTTATCTCCTTCCCTTGACGCCGATACTCTCCAGCTTTGCCCAGGGGGTCCCTTGCCTTTCCAAGATTTCCTCCCATGTCCCATTCCTCCAGAAAAAATGCTGCTCCCTCCCGGCCACGTCGCTTGGTCCGTTTGTGGTGGGTAGTTCTGTCACGAAAAGTCGGTCAAGGGAAATTGGACCGGACCCAAGGTGCAGCGTGGTGGAAGTTTTTTGCGTTGACAGCGTACATTTGGTCTATATTTAGAATGTCCCAACCAAAAAACCAAAGAACACCAAAAAAAACAAACGTGAAGCTTACTAGGTCTTTTACAGCCCACTAACCAAAAGACAAACTACCCACAACTAAGGTGGCAAAACAGGCTGCCTAAGTATTGATTCCCAATTCAGAGACAAACGATAGACAGCTGCCTTCTGATTGGGAACCACACTCGGCCAAACACAAAGAAATACAACACAGAATGCCCACCCCACATTCACACCTGACCTAACAAATAGAGAAATAAAACGACTCTCTCAGGTCAGGGGTTGACAATGTTTGTTGTTTAAAAATTAAAAATGTAGATCATTTATAAAATTGTGTTGGTGTTTATATTTACTTTTACAAATAAAAATACGATGATTAATATACAAACAAAAATCTAAAACTAACAAAATGCAAATCATATTTTTCGGCCCAAGAATGGCCATTCAATTTGAAGTAACGTTATTGTGTATTCTACGTAATGACGCAGGTTTTACGTTTATACGTAATGGACGTCATCACGCAATGACATTCACAACGTCATTTAGCAACTTTTTGCAACAAATCGACCTGCCTCTAGCAACTTCCCCCTTGAAAATGATTGGCAACCACTGGGACAGATACTCAAATTCTCCGCTGTGAGCTTTGGGCAGCTCCTATAGGGTTATCTTAGGTCTCTTTGTTGCCTCTTCTGATTAATGTCCCTTTTAGGACATGAATTGACTTCTCTAGATTGGCACACAGGTGGACTTTTATTTAATTTAATGATGTGGAACTTCTTTGAAGGTAATTTGTTGCCCAGATTCTTATTTTTTAGGGGTTTCATTAGCAAAGGGGCGTGACATACCATATGCACGCACCTCTTTTTCCGTTTTTGTATTTTTTGAAACAAAAGTAAATGTTTTTAAATTTCACTTCACCAATTTGCGACTATTTTGTGTATGTCCATTACATGGAAATCCAAATAAAAAATCAATTTTAAATTTAACCGGGTTGTAATGCAACAAAATAGGAAAAACGCCAAGGGTTGATGTAATACTTTTTGCAAGGCCCACTGTATACAACAGGCCTTTTGTGTGTTCTCTTTTCGACATATTTGCAATCAAACTGCAGTGTTTTTTCTTAAACTCCTTAGCTATTCATTTCTCTAATTCCCCACCGGGCATTACACTGATTTCAAAAACTCGTCCCCTCCAGAAAGTGGAGAGGCCAACACTTTCTTGAAAGTTCTACTACTTTGATATCTTAAAAAAAAAAGCTTTGAATTTGGAAAACAACGGTCAGTTTTGGTGGGCAGA
Source organism: Salvelinus sp. IW2-2015 (assembly GCF_002910315.2). NCBI lineage: Eukaryota > Metazoa > Chordata > Actinopteri > Salmoniformes > Salmonidae > Salvelinus > Salvelinus sp. IW2-2015. Next base: position 4,826,309 of record NC_036875.1, on the reverse strand, counting down.
GGAAGGGGTAACTCCCTTTGGCCCGGGCCTATGTGTCTGACTCACTTATCAACCACACACACCACCACCAACACACACCACACACACACCAACCACACACACACACACCACACACACACACCACACACACACACCACACCACACACCACACACAACAAACCACAACCACAACACACACACACACACAAACCACACACAGCTATTCATAGCACCACATTTGATGGAGTCTTTTGAGAGGAAGGCCCAAGTTTTATTCCTGAGTTTTAAACAAGGAAACAAGGACCCAATTGTAGGGCTTTTGATAAGGAGTTTTGATCAAAATGGATTAAAATTTTTCATAGGTTTAATGGCAATCGGCTATTCTCTTCCTAGGGCCTGACAAGGGAGAGAAAACTAAATGGCTTCACTAGTCACGGGCTGATTTCACCTACACTTTTAAAGTATAAGGCAAAATCACGGATCTGCAGGAAACCTGCATTAGGAAGTTAATAAAGGGGTGTGTTCGTGGAGGATTATCCTTTAGCATTATCTGTGGTTTGAAATTACTGTTGCACCTGCTTGTGGTTTGCAGTGCAATATTGAAAGGGGTCTGTTTGTACATTTGCAGTCTTTGTTTTATGTGTATACAGACCCAGAATACATTGGAATTGAAGCGTGATACAGGTCATAATACCAACCACAACTGTCACCTTTGTTCCGTAAAATACATCGCAAACCATTCTTGAGTTTAAGCCTGGCAGTTGTTGTCTTTTTATCTGCATTTGAATTTAGAAACCTATCTTGGAATTTGTCCTTGGGCAAGGAGGGCCTTCCTTTTTCCTTGAATCAGAAACAGTTACCATTGCGTATTTAGAGTGTTGGAATATAAGTGTAGCATCCCATTGTTTTTAATACCTTGATTTCCAAATAGCACCCTTATGATTATACACTTAAAAACTACCCACAGCAGAACAATGACATGTAATGAACTGAAAGGTAGGGGCAACTATGTGCAGTTTTGGTGTTGGTATGTCTTAATTTATTGATACTTTTGGGCCTCTTGCGCAAGCGTGACAAACAGTTTTGACAGTTTTTGTTGAAGGGGCCACAGGGTGGCAAACATTGGCAACACATTCACAGGAAACTCTTGCGGTTGTTCTTGATGATCTTCTTAGAAAACTAACACGTTGAGGACGTCAAGCTGTCAAACACACCGTTGCATTTTTCCTTATTTCTGTTACTCAGTCTTCTTGAAATTTGCTACCATAGGCATATTTTCGATATTGGTGATTGACATGGAAATCTACTTAAGGGAAGCCATGCTTAAATAAACATGTTGAATAGCACTCAGCCAATAGAAACATTTTCATAAATGGTTCTCATTCAACAGGCATTGGTCAGCAATGATGAACAAACCTAATAAATAATGTCACATTATTCCCTCTGTTCAAATTACAATGCTCTCTCTTGCTGGGTGGAAAGTAGTACTACAACAAAACAAATGAAAAAACAGAGTGTACCAACAGTACCACAAAGTCGTCATACCCCACCAAAAAACCCTAGCGGTCAAAACAAGGAAATGTTCCCAATAATTTTTCCACCCATTCATTTTTCCACATATGGGATATTTAAAAACACTTTAAAATAAGGGGCTGTGTTTTTGTGTTAGGCTTACTCTGGCATTACGTTTTGATACCTGTTGTAAATGTCTTCTAGGACTTTTATCAATAGTATTTGGCCTGTATGTTACCCCCCAAAAATAAAGGGCTAAATAGCTGCTAATGTTAAGCTATCATAAATAGGAACTACCAAAATGCCATATGACTGGGACGAGATGCCGAATTGAAGGCAAAGGATTAAGAAGCTCTGGATATAACAATTCTAATGTCACGAACCGGGCTCAAAGCCCGTAACAAAAGGGAGAACAAAACGTGGAGGATAAGGAAATAAACAAAATATATTTATTAACTAAGTACAATATTACAATTGGTGTGTACTGTAATCCAGGAATCAGTAGGTAAGTGATCAGTGTTTTTGAATTGCAAATGAATGTGATAATGCAGGGTGTTGAAAGGGTGCAAAAAAGCAAACAACCCAAAAAAAACACCCAAATACACAACAAAATCATGTAAAACAGGTGTCTTGCATGGAGAGAGTCTCTCCCATGAATGGGGAAGTGGTGTATTTATCCTTATGACACAGGGCGGGCCCAGGTGTTTCCCATGTAGCTGACGACCCTTCCAAACTCCGCCCACCGGCAATTTCCTAATAAGGAAACAAGAAACAAAGAAGAAGTGGAGGGTCCGTCAACACTTGAATTGGTTAGCTAAATTAGTAATGAATAAATAGGCAACATTTCTTTCAATTTACAATTCTGTAATTGTTCTGTGCAAGTTTAAAATTGACACAATTTACCTTTTTAGCAAAGGTTTCCAGCTTAGAATGACGTGCAGGGAGCATTGCAGGGGATTTGTAGTCTTGTCATTGATTGTAAATTAGTATTTTCGAATCTGAGGAATAAAATAGAGCTGAAATATATGTGACGACGTTTTCAGGAAGGACTAAGCCTATGTCGCGCGTCACTACTTCACATTAAGAGGCCATTTGAATGTTTAAACCTTTTACATAAAAAAAAAAAATCTAAATCTTTGTTCAAAGGAAATGCCTTCTGGAAACATTGTGAACTTTCATGTACCTTCATTTGTGACCATCATTGCCTTAATAACAAAACTTGTATGCCATCTGTAAATACAAAAAACAATTTGGTTAAAATTACGAAGAGACCTAGTTGTTTAGCCACAGGAAAAAAAAGCCGGCAACCTTCCCTTTAGCAAACCGTCTTAGGCCATTGATATGGCTGAGATAATGAGTTTGGGCTGGACATGCGATAGATTGAGTTCGGGATTGGTCTGCCATGTAGCTCGCCCTTCTGCTTATTTGAGCTGTTTTCAGTATTGTGTGTAGGCTAATCCCTGTCTAACGCATTTTTTAAAATATATATATTGCGTAGTAAGAAACTGCATAAGTGTTGCTCTCTTACTTTCAGGAGGACCGAGTTTTTGAAATCAGTGGAATCAGTTGTATGATAGCGAAGGAAGATGGAAGAAAACAAACTATTCTCCGGATACATCTTCCAAAACTAAGGGGCAACCATGCATCGCGTTGACAGAGAGGGGAGGAATGTCCATTCCCATGTGTTCCATCCATCCAGATCTAGCTAGCTACATTTTCAGATATTACACGTTTTTCTTAATTTGTCATAAAAGTCGTTTTTTCTATTTCAAGCATAAAAGTGTAACTGTTAGGTAGCTACCGCTAACGTTACATTGTATTGATCTGATGTAGTAATAGAGTATTTTAGTATATAGGTTAATATTACTCGTATCTTCAGAGCCATTTGCTTTGGTTTAGTTAAATATTAGCCTAGCTACCTGTTAGATTCATGCAGGTAGTAACCGTCATGAGTTGGGATATATGGTTCATTGTATAGATAGCTAGCTAACAATCTTAACAAAAAACTCCCAATATGCAACTTATTAATTTTCAATACAATGTTCATGATTGTCACTATGACAGCGTTGATAGAACGGTAGGTTGGTAAAATTTCGCTTGGTATACTACTCAGATTTCAGAGCAGTTCTCGTCTGGTGTGCCAGGAGACCCAGAATAAATGACGAATTTAACCGAATGTTCGTAACCTGTGAACATGGGCTGTGTCAGTAAACGTTGGGCAAAAAAAAGCCATACTGAAACTTGTTTGCCAGCCAGCAAACAGTCGCAGTCACCAACGCACTGGATAACATAAAAAACAGGGCTAACCAGCTCTGCTAGGAGTGAGTAAATGGTTCAGAGGGAGCTCTATCTCTCAATTTGTGTCTTGGAAGTAGCATAGCAAGCTAGCGCCAAACATTATCCAGTGTTTAGCTTTTGGTGTTTTGACTGCCTGTTAGGACAGAACGCTTGGATTTCAACTCTTTAAAGAGACTGGTGGGCTAAAGCTTAAGAGCGTACGTGAACGATGCTGAATGGATGTAGAGAAGAAGGAGGCTCTCCAATAGTGTACCAAAACTTTTCAAAGGCCAAGAATTACTTTCCCATTGTTCCTCAAACTGTTATTGATGTGATATTACCATTTCTAGCTCTGGTCTCTTACTTCTATCTAATGTACAGAAATACATTTTCCAAAATTTTTTGTTAAATAAGACCGAAATCCGAGCCCGGCTGGTCACCACCTTGTCCGAGAGAAGAGTTTACATGTTATTTTTTCAAAACGTCATGCCAGGGTCTGCCTACCCGGAAACACAGCCATTATTTTAGTGTTTCTTAAAATTGTCCTAATGTAAAAATGAATGGTGGAAAAAACTTATTGCAAAACCTTCCCTGTGTGACCGCTAGTTTTATGGGTATTATTGACACCTCCCCTTGTTGGGGCTCTATACTAAGCGGTTAACTTTCCCTAAACAGGCTGATGGGACTTTGACTGAGGACTTGTTTTAAGGCATTTTCCCCAATAATGGTTAAGGTAAGATTTTGGGGCTAGGGGAAAGCTGATTCATATATACCAAGGGAACCCCCGAGCTCTTATCAGTGGTTAACATCAAGAATAGAAGGCAAGGAAGGAATATATGTTATTGGCAATCGTAAAAAAAATACTAAATCCTACTTTGGCAAACACAACACGGAGACATGCAAGGTACCAACCAAAAGGTTTTCAAAGGACCAGAGCTACCCTATGAAGCACGGCAGGCAAAAACTTAACACAGCAGTTACTTCACGTCAGCAAGCATTGGTTATGTCCGCTTGGTTCGGCTCTACTTCTGTAGTCTCTCTCGTGACTTGGAGTTACATTGTGTTGTTTAAGTGTTCCCTTTATTTTTTTGAGCAGTGTAGATACTTTTGTACCTGTTTCCTCCAACATCTTCACAAGGTCTTTGCTGTTGTTCTGGGATTGATTTGCACTTTTCGCACCAAAGTACGTTAATCTCTTGGAGACAGAACGCGTCTCCTTCCGGAGCGGTATGATGGCTGCGTGGTCCCATGGTGTTTATACTTGCATGCTATTGTTTGTACAGATGAACGTGGGACCTTCAGGCGGGTCTTGGCTGATTTCTTTTGATTTTCCCATGATGTCAAGCAAAATAGCACTGAGTTTCAAGGTAGGCCTTGAAATATATCCACAGGTACACCGCCAATTGACTCAAATTATTAGCCTATCAGAAGCTAAATCCATGACATAATTTTCTGGAATTTTCCAAGCTGTTTAAAGGCATAGTCAACTTAGTGTATGTAAACTTCTGACCCACTGGAATTGTGATACAGTGAATTATAAGTGAAATAATGTCTGTAAACAATTGTTGGAAAAATGACTTGTGCCATGCACAAAGTAGATGTCCTAACCGACTTGCCAAAACTATAGTTTGTTAACAACAAATTTGTGGAGTGGTTGAAAAACAAGTTTTAATGACTCCAACCTAAGTGTATGTAAACTTCTGACTTCAACTGTATAATGGCAGGCCAAGCCGAAGTCCTCATTTCAAGATGGCTGCTACCTACATTCCGGTTAGCGTTGTGAAGCATAATCAAAATAAACACGGCAATACGTTGATACACACCGAAAGCCGGCACTCTACAGATCATGAGGATATGTTATTTGTCTGCCTGTGACCTATCGTCATTGATCACCAGCCCCGGGAGTCCATATTTTTCACCAAACAGCAAACATCTTACAAGGTAAGCTTTGATTTGGTATGTGTTTGAGCTATAGCTACATGTAGGTATACTTAGGTTGATAGGAACACATCTACCGTATTTCCAATGTTATCTGATGATGATTTAATAGCAAAATCGAATGTTCACCGAGTGACTATATCGTTGTGCATCAAAAATATGATGTYGCCTGCTTACGAACTGTAGGCATCCATTACACAGGGGATTSGCTACTATGGCAGCTTGACAGTCTTGTACCCAATGAGATAGGCTTTCCAGAGGCGTGCAGTTGACCTGGGTGGGACAAAGCAAGGCCTAGGACCATTTATGCGTAATGCAAACTTTTGCTACCTGGCTCAGATACTTGGAAACGTCCCGTGACCACACTAACTAAAACATCTGCCCATTCCTAAACTCGGCAACAACAAAAAACGTCCTCTCACTGTCAWCTGTGTTTATTTTCAGCAAACTTARCATGTGTAAATATTTGTATGAACATAACAGGATTCAAAAACTGAGACATAAACTGAACAAGTTCCACAGACATGTAACGAACAGAAATTGAATAATGTGTCCCTGAACAAAGTGGAGGTCAAAATCAAAAATCAGTATCTGGTGTGGCCACCAGCTGCATTAAGTACTGCAGTGCATCTCCTCCTCATGGACTGCACCAGATTTGCCAGTTCTTGCTGTGAGATGTTACCCCACTCTTCCACCAAGGCACCTGCAAGTTCCAGGACATTTCTGGAGGGAATGGTCCTAGCCCTCACCCTCCGATCCAACAGGTCCCATACGTGCTCAATGGGATTGAGAACGGCTCTTCCACTGGCCATGGCAGAAAAACACTGACATTCCTGTCTTGCAGGAAATTAGCACAGAACGAGCAGTATGGCTGGTGGCATTATCATTATGGAGGTCTTGTCAGGATGTTCCTGTCTCAGGAAGGGTACCACATGAGGGAGGAATGTCTTCCCTGTAATGCACAGCGTTGAGATTGCCTGCAAAGACAAACAAGCTCAGTCCGATGATGCTGTGACACACCGCCCCAGACCATGACGGACCCTCCACCTCCAACTGGGGACCCTCGTCGCAGGTCCGGCGACAAGGGACCGTCGCTGCAGCTCCGGACTGGGGACCGTCGCTGCAGGCTCCGACTGGGGACCGTCGCTGCAGGCTCCGACTGGGACCGTCGCTGCAGGCTCCGGACTGGGGACGTCGCTGAGGCCCGACTGGGGACCGTCGCTGGAGGCTCCGACTGGGGACGTCGCTGGGGACTCCGGACTGGGACCGTCGCTGGAGGCTCTGGACTGGGACCGTCGCTGAGGCTCCGGACTGGGGACCGTCGCTGGAGGCTCCGGACTGGGACCGTCGCTGCAGGCTCCGGACTGAACCCGTGGACAGGCACAGGATGAACCGGGCTGTGGGGAGCACTGGAGATCTGAGCTTTATCCTTAGCACCACTCTTCCAGGCTGAATGCCCACGTTAGCACGACACCTCCAGAGCGCAGGCACAGGCGAAACCGGGCTGTGGGGGAGCACTGGAGATCTGGTGCTTAGAACTTGCACCGCTCCTCGTGGCTGGATGCCCACTCTAGCGTGGTACTTGCGGAGAGCTGGCTCCGAGCGCACCGGGCTGTGCATGCGCACTGGAGACACCGTGCGCTTTCCCGCATAACACGGTGCCTGCCCGGTCACTCGCTCCCCGCGGTAAGCATGGGGAGTTGGCTCAGGTCTTCAACCTGACTCATTCAATCTCCTCGTGTGCCTCCCCCACCCAATAATTTTTGGGGCTGCCTCTCGTGCCTGCTCCGCTGTGCCAACTCCTCGTACTGTTTCCGCTCTGCTTTCGCCGCCTCTATCTCCTCCCTTGGACGCCGATACTCTCCAGCCTTTGCCCAGGGTCCCTTGCCTTCCAAGATYTCCTCCCATGTCCATTCCTCCAGAAAATGCTGCTCCTCCCGGCCACGTCGCTTGGTCCGTTTGTGGTGGGTAGTTCTGTCACGAAAGTCGTCAGGGAAATGACCGGACCAAGGTGCAGCGTGGTGAGCGTACATTTGTCTATATTTAGAATGTCGCCAAACAAAACAAGAAACAGCAAAAACAAACGTGAAGCTTACTAGGGCTTTACAGCCCACTAACAAAGACAACTACCCACAACTAAGGTGGCAAAACAGGCTGCCTAAGTATGATTCCCAATCAGAGACAACGATAGACAGCTGCCTCTGATTGGGAACCACACTCGGCCAAACACAAAGAAATACAACACAGAATGCCCACCCCACATCACACCCTGACCTAACCAAMTAGAGAAATAAAACGRCTCTCTCAGGTCAGGGCGTGACAATGTGTTGTGTTTAAAAATAAAAATGTGATCATATAAAATGTGTTGTGTTTATATTACTTTTACAAATAAAAATACATGATAATATACAAACAAATCTAAACTAACAAATGTCAAATCATATTTTTCGCCAAGATGGCCAGTCAATTTGAGTAACGTTATTGTGTATTCTACGTAATGACRCAGTTTTACGTTATTACGTAATGACGTCATCACGCAATGACATCACAACGTCATTTAGCAACTTTTGGCAACAAATCGACCTGCCTCTAGCAACTTCCCCTGAAAATGAGTTGGCAACACTGGGACAGATACTCAAATCTCCGCTGTGGAGCTTTGCAGCTCCTATAGGGTTATCTTAGGTCTCTTTGTTGCCTCTCTGATTAATGTCCTTAGACATGAATGACTCTTAGATTGCACACAGGTGGACTTTATTTAATTAATGATGTGACTTCTGAAGGTAATTGGTTGCACCAGATCTTATTTAGGGGTTTCATAGCAAAGGGGGTGAATACATATGCACGCACCTCTTTTCCGTTTTGTATTTTTTGAAACAAGTWATTTTTTWAATTTCACTTCASCAATTTGGACTATTTTGTGTATGTCCATTACATGAAATCCAAATAAAAATCMATTTAAATTACAGGTTGTAATGCAACAAAATAGGAAAAACGCCAAGGGTGGTGAATACTTTTGCAAGGCACTGTATACAACAGCCTTTTGTGTGTTCTCTTTTCGACATATTTGCAATCAAACTGCAGTGTTTTTTCTAACTCCTTAGCTATCATTCTCTAATTCCACCGGGCATTACACTGATTTCAAAACTCGGTCCTCCAGAAAGTGGAGAGCAACACTTTTGAAGTTCTACTACTTGATATCTTAAAAAAAAAAATCTACGTTAGAAAGTGTCTTTGAAAACAAGTCAGTTTTGGTGCAGAGGAAGCGGGTAACTTCCCTTTGCCCGGGCCTTATGTGTCTGACTCACTTATCAACACACACACACACACACACACACACACAACACACACACACACACACACACACACACACACACACACACACACACACACACACACACCTGTCTCTTATACACATCTAGATGTGTATAAGAGACAGGCTATTCATAGACCACATTGGTGGAGTCTGAAGGAAGGCCCAGTTTTATCCTGAGGTTTAACAAGGAAACAAGACCAATGTAGGGCTTTTGATAAGGAGTTGATCAAAATGGATCAATTTTCATAGTTAATGGCAATCGCTATCTCTTCTAGGCCTGACAGGGAGAGAACTAAATGCTTCACAGTCACGGCTGATCACCTACACTTTTAGCTATAAGCAAATCAGCGATCTGCAGAACCTGCATAGGAAGTTATAAAGGGGTGTGTTCGTGGAGGATTATCTCTTGAGCAGTATGTGTTGAAATCTGTTGCACCTGCTTGTGTTTGCATGCAATATTGAAAGGGGTCTGTTTGTACATTTGTCAGTCTTGTTTATGTGTATCAGACCAGAATACATTGGAATTGAGCTGTGATGACAGCTCATAAACCAACACCAACGTCACCTGTCCGTAAAATACATCGCAAACATTCTGAGTTAGCCTGCAGTGTGGTCTTTTATCTGCATTGAATTAGAACCTATCTGATTGTCCTGGCAAGAGGGCCTTCCTTTTTCTGAATCAGAAACAGTACATTGCGTAGAGTGTGGAATATAAGTGTAGCATCCCATTGTTTTAATCCCTTGATCCAAATAGCACCTTATGATATACACTTTAAAACTACCCACAGCAGAACAATGACATGTAATGAACTGAAAGTAGGCAACTATGTGCAGTTTGGTGTTGGTATGTCTTAATATTGATACTTTTGGCCTCTGTGCTGCAAGCGTGACAACAGTTTTGACAGTTTTTGTGAAGGCACAGGTGGCAAACATTGCAACACATTCACAGGAAACTCTGCGGTTGTTCTTGATGACTTCTTAAAAACTAACACGTTGAGACGTCAAGCTGTCAAACACACGTTGCATTTTCCTTATTCTGTTAATCAGTCTGAAATTTGTACCATAGGCATATTTTCGATTATTGGTGATTGACATGGAAATCTACTTTTCAAGGAAGCCATGCTTAAATACATGTTGAATAGCACTCAGCAATAGAACATTCATAATGGTTCTCATCAACAGGCCATTGGTCAGCAATGATGACAACCTAATAAATAATGTCACATATTCCCTCTGTTCAAATCAATGCCTCTCTCTGCTGGTGGAAAGTAGTACTACAACAAAACAAATGAATAACAGAGTGTACCACAGTACCACAAAGTCGTCATACCCACAAAACCTAGCGGTCAAACAAGGAAATGATTCCAATAATTTTTCCACCATTCATTTTTCACATATGGGATTTTAAAAACACTTAAAATAAGGGCTGTGTTTTGTGTAGGCTTACTCTGGCATTACGTTTTGATAACCGTGTAAATGTCTCTAGGACTTTTATCAATATATTTGCCTGTATTTACCCCCCAAAAATGAAATGCTAAATAGCTGCTAATGTAGCTATCATAAAGAACTACAAATGCCATGATGATCTGGACGAGAGTRCCGAATTGAGGCAAAGATAAGAAGCTCTGGATTAACAATCTAATGTCACGAACCGGCTCAAAGCCCGTAACAAAAGGGAGACAACGTGGAGATAAGGAATAACAAAATATATTTATTAACTAAGTACAATATACAATGGTGTGTGTAATCAGTAATCAGTAGTGTAAGTGAGTGTTTTGAATGCATGAATGTGATAATGCAGGGTGTTGAAAGGTGCCAAAGCAAACAACCCAAAAAAMCACCAAGATACACAACAAAATMTGTAAAGGTGTCTGCATGGAGAGAGTCTCTCCCATGAATGGGGAAGTGGTGTATTTATCCTATGACACAGCGGGCCCAGGTGTTTCCCATGTAGCTGACGACCCTYCCAACTCCGCCCACCGGCATCCTAATAAGGAAACAAGAACAAAGAGAGAGTGGGAGGGTCGTCACACTAATGGTAGCTAAATTTAGTAATGAATAAATAGGCAACATTTCTTTCAATTTACAATTCTGTGAATTGTCTTGTGCAAGTTTAAAATTGACACAATACCTTTTAGCAAAGGTTTCAGCTAGAGATGACGTGCAGGAGCATGCAGGGATTTGTAGTCTTGCATGATGTAATTAGTATTTTCGAATCTGAGAATAAATAGAGCTGAATATATGTGACACGTTTCAGGAGACTAAGCCTATGTCGCGCGTCACTACTTCACATAAGAGCCATTTGAATGTAAACTTTTACATAAAAAAAAAAATCTAAATCGTTTTTGTCAGAAATGCCTTCTGGAACATGTGAACTTTCATGTACCTTCATGTGACCATTCATGTGCCTTAATAACAAACTTGTATGCCATCTGTAAATACAAAAACAATTGTTAAATTACGAGCCTAGTTGGTTTAGCCACAGGAAAAGCCGGCAACCTTCCCTTAGCAACCGTCTTAGCCATGATTGGCTGAGATAATGAGTGGGCTGGACATGMCGAGAGATGAGTTCGGATTGGTCTGCCATGTAGCTCGCTTCTGTCTATTTGAGCTGTTCAGTATGTGTAGGTAATCCTGTCTAACGCAGTTTTTTAAAATATATATATTGCGTAGTAGAACTGCATAAGTGTTGCTCTCTACTTTCAGGAGGACCGAGTTTTGAAATCAGTGGAATCAGTGTATGATAGCGAAGGAGATGGAGAAAACAACTATCTCCGGATTACATCTTCAAACTAAGGGCAACCATGGCATCCGTGACAGAGAGGGAGAAGTGTCCATCCATGTGTCCATCCATCCAGAGTCTAGCTAGCTACATTTTCAGATATTACACGTTTCTAATTTTGTCAGAAAGTCGTTTTCATTTCAAGCTAAAGTGTACTGTTAGGTAGCTAGCTAACGTTACATGTATGATCTGTGTAGTAATAGTAGTATTATTAGTATATAGTAATATTACTCGTATCTCAGAGCCATTTGCTTTGGTAGTTAATATTAGCTAGCTACCTGTAGATTCATGCAGGGTAGTAACGTCATGAGTTGGGATTATGGTTCATTGTATAGATAGCTAGCTACATATCTTAACAAAAAACTCCAATATGCAACTATTAATTTCAATACAATGTTCATGATGTCACTATGACAGCTGTTGATAGACGTAGTTGGTAAATTCGCTCTGGCTATCTACTCAGATTTCAGAGCAGTCTCGTCTGAGTGTGCCAGAGCACAGAATAAATGACGAATTTACGAATGTTCTACACCTGTTGAACATGGCTGGTGTCAGTAAACGTTGGCAAAAAAGCATACTGAAATTGTTGCCAGCAGCACAGTCGCAGTCACCAACGCACTGGATAACATAAAAACAGCCTAACCAGCTCTGCTAGGGTGAGTAAAATGGTCAGAGTGAGCTCTTCTCTCATTTGTGTCTGGAAGTAGCTAGCAAGCTAGCCAACATTATCCAGTTAGCTTTGGTGTTTGACTGCTGTTAGGACAGAACGCTTGGATCAACTCTTAAAGAGACTGGTGGGGCTAAAGCTTAAGAGGGTGTGAACGATGCTGAATGGGTGTAGAGAAAGAAGAGCTCTCCAATAGGTGTACCAAAACTTTCAAAGCAGAATTACTTTCCCATTGTTCCTCAACTGTATTGTGTGATATACCATTTTCTAGCTCTGAGTCTCTACTTCTATCTAATGTAAGAAATACATTTTCAAATTTTGTTAAATAAGACCGAATCGAGCCGGCTGGTCACACCTTGTCCGAGAGAGATTTACATGTTTATCAAAACGTCATGCCAGGGTCTGCCTACCCGAAACACAGCCATTATTTTAAGTGTTTCTAAAATGTCCTAATGKAAAAATGAATGGTGGAAAAAACTATTGCAACCATTTCCCTGTGTGACCGCTAGGTTTTATGGGTATTATGACACCTTCACTGTGGGGCTCTATACTAGGGTTAACTTTCCCTACAGGCTGATGGGACTGATGAGACTGTTTAGCATTTTCCCCAATAATGGTTAAGGTTAAGATTGGGGTAGGGGAAGCTGATCATATATACCAAGGGGAACCCCCGAGCTCTTATCAGTGGTAACATCAAGAAGAGAAGGAAGGAAGAATATATGTATGGCAAATGTAAAAAAATCTAAGATCCTACTGCAAACACAACCACGGAGACATGCAARGTACAACCAAAGGTTCAAAGGACCAGAGGCTACCCTATGAGCACAGGGCAGGCAAAACTAACACAGCAGTTACTTCACTCAGAGCATTGGTTGATGTCCGTTGGTTCGGCTCTACTCTGTAGCCGCAGAGGACAACACACATACAATTAGAGTATGTACTGATCTACAATGGGAGTCACACTCACACATTCGTAATATGCACTTTCCTTTACTAGTGCTGTAGAGAGCGTTGCAATGGACTCTTTTTCCCACAGCCACAGGCGCGGAAGCAGCGAGGAGTCCACACGTGGAGAGGTTTCTGGTTGAACAGCACATTGAAGGTAAGTGTCCTTTTGTCTCTAGTTCTGGGGTATGTTTATAATTATTTTGTATAGGGAGGAGTGGGTAGGGAATGGCAACCGATGTCTCATAGTCAATATGCTCCATGCCAATCTGTAGAATCACAGCACACCATGCAAAGTAAGCAAATAGTTCATCCAWTTCAATTTCACAAGTGAGAAAGTAAGGAGATAAGTGAAAGGCAATCGATGTTAATAACACAGCACACATGAGTGAAAGGCGCTCGTAAAATAGGGGATGATAGCAAAATAATAACACATCAAATCAAATCAAATGTATTTATAAAGCCCTTCTTACATCAGCTGATATCTCAAAGTGCTGTACAGAAACCCAACCTAAAACCCCAAACAGCAAGCAATGCAGGTGTAGAAGCACGGTGGCTCGGAAAAACTCCCWAGAAAGGCCGAAACCTAGAGAGGAACCAGGCTATGATGGGTGGCCAGTCCTCTTCTGGCTGTGCCAGGTGGAGATTATAACAGAACATGGCCAAGATTTCAAATGTTCATAAATGACCAGCATGGTCAAATAATAATAATCACAGTAGTTGTCGAGGGTGCAACACAGTCAGAGCACTCAGGAGTAAATGTCAGTTGGCTTTTCATAGCCGATCATTAAGAGTATCTCTACCGCTCCTGCTGTCTCTAGAGAGTTGAAAACAGCAGGTCTGGGACAGGTAGCACGTCTGTTGAACAGGTCAGGGTTCCATAGCCCGCAGGCAGAACAGTTGAAACTGGAGCAGCAGCACGGCCAGGTGGACTGGGGACAGCAAGGAGTCATCATGCAGGTAGTCCTGAGCATGGTCCTAGGCCTCAGGTCCTCCGAGAGAGAGAAAGAAAGAGAGAAAGAGAGAATTAGAGAGAGCATACTTAATTCACCAGGACACCGGATAAGACAGGAGAAGTACTCAAGATATAACAGACTGACCCTAGCACCCGACACATAAAACTACTGCAGCATAAATACTGGAGGCTGAGACAGGAGGGGTCAGGAGACACTGTGGCCCCATCTGATGATACCCCCGGACGGGCCAAAACATGCAGGATATAACCCCACCCACTTTGCCAAAGCACAGCCCCACACCACTAGAGGGATATTTTCAACCACCAACTTACCATCCTGAGCACAAGGCCGAGTATAGCCCCAAAAGATCTCCGCCACGGCACAACCCAAAGGGGGCGCCAACCCAGACAGGAAGATCACGTCAGTGACTCAACCACTCAAGTGACGCACCCCTCCTAGGAACGGCATGGAAGAGCACCAGTAAGCCAGTAACTCAGCCCTGTAATAGGGTTAGAGGCAGAGAATCCCAGTGGAGAGAGGGGAACCGGCCAGGCAGAGACAGCAAGGGCGGTTCGTTGCTCCAGAGCCTTTGCGTTCACCTTTACACTCCTGGGCCAGACTACACTCAATCATATGAACCTACTGAAGAGATGAGTCTTCAGTAAAGACTTAAAGGTTGAGACCGAGTCTGCGTCTCTCACATGGGTAGCGCAGACTACTCATAAAAAGGAGCTCTATAGGAGAAAGCCCTGCCTCCAGCTGTTTGCTTAGAAATTCTAGGGACAATTAGGAGCCTGCGTCTTGTGACCGTAGCATACGTGTAGGTATGTACGACAGGACCAACTCGGAAAGATAGGTAGGACCAAGCCCATGTAATGCTTTGTAGGTTAGCAGTAAACCTTGAAATCAGCCCTTGCCTTAACAGGAAGCCAGTGTAACGGAGGCTAGCACTGAGTAATATGATCAAATATTTTGGGTTCTAGTCTGATAACTAATAAAATAAACATGTTGATGATATAAATATAAGGTAGAATGGCAGTCTCTAGTTTAGCAATGATCCGTACCACTTGTGAATATGGCCCTGTTTGAACACTTCACAATATATCCTTCCTTCCTCCCTCACAGTGGGTAATCACTGATCTGACATGACTGGCTCTATGCAAGCTATAAAGTCGCTCTTTTGCTTTCACCTATGTAGTTGTGTCAGCTCAGTGCTTATATCATGGAAGGAGGGGAGGAAGGATGCATTTCAGATGTATTCGAACAGGGCCATCTTCTTTAGTATTTAAACAGGGTGTAAGGATACTCATTTGTGATCCGTTTCAAGAAGCTAGGCGTATTCCACACGTCACTACTTTACAGGAGAGGCATTTGAAACAGGTTTCCCTCAAGAATTTCCCTGTATTTAGCATCATTCCTTCAATTCTGACCAGTTTCCCAGTCCCTGCCGATGAAAACCATCGGTGGTGTTCTCGGGGTGATGAGAGGTGTTGGGTTTGCGCCAGACATAGCGTTTTCCTTGATGGCCAGAAAGCAAAATTTTTGTCTCATCTGACCAGAGTACCTTCTTCCATATGTTTGGGGAGTCTCCCACCTGCCTTTTGGCGAGAACCAAACGTGTTTGCTTATTTCTTTCTTTAAGCAATGGCTTTTTTCTGGCCACTCTTCCGTAAAGCCCAGCTCTGTGGAGTGAACGGCTTAATGTGGTTCTATGGACAGATACTCCAATCGTCACTGTGGAGCTTTGCAGCTCCTTAAGGGTTATCTTTGGTCTCTTTGTTGCCTCTCTGATTAATGCCCTCCTTGCCTGGTCCGTGAGTTTTGGTGGGCGGCCCTCTCTTGGCAGGTTTGTTGTGGTGCCATATTCTTTTCATATTTTAATAATCGATTTAATGGTGCTCCATKRGATGTTCAAAGTTTCTGATATTTTTTTATAACCCAACACTGATCTGTACTTCTCCACAACTTTGTCCCTGACCTGTTCWTGGTGTCACTTGCTTGGCGGTGCTCCTTGCTTAGTGGTGTTGCAGACTCTGGGGCCTTTCAGAACAGGTGTATATATACTGAGATCATGTGACAGATCATGTGACTCTTAGATTGCACACAGGTGGAATCAATTAATTAAAATTAATTATGTGACTTCTGAAGGTAATTGGTTTTAACAAATCTTATTTAGGGGCTTCATAGCAAAGGGGGTGAATACATATGCTCGCACAACTTTTCAGTTTTGTATTTTTTTACAATGTTTTGAAATAAGTCATTTTTTCATTTCACTTCACCAATTTGGACTATTTTCTGTATGTCCATTACATGAAATCCAAATAAAATTGATTTAAATTGCAGGTTGTAATGCAACAAAGTAGGAAAAATGCCAAGGGGGGTGAATACTTTTGCAAGGCACTGTATGCTGCTACGTCTTACCCAAACCACCTGTCAGCCATAGCTCTATTAAAATATATTGTTAGCCTCTTTAACCTCCTATAATCCTCCCATTTTTTTCACCTTGTTTGTACCTTATTTTGTCCATAATGTTGCTGCTACCGTGTCTTATAACCAAAAAGAGCTTCTGGACATCAGAACAGCGATTACTCACCTCAAATTTGATGAAGAATCTTTCTTTAATGGGTCGGATGGGAAGGATATACTCCAAAAAGCCCTAATCCCCGCCATTCACAGGAGAAAGAAACAGAGATTTCGGGGTGCCTTGTGAGGTTCAGGCAACGAGTGGCTAATCTGCCTTTTCCATCTGTACTGTTATGGGACAAACTAAAAGCATGTATATTATACCAACGGGACATTAAAAATTGGATTATCTTATGTTTCACCGAGTTGTGGCTGAACGACGACATAAATGACATACAGCTGGTGGGTTATACACTCTATCGACAGGATAGAACAGTAGCCTCTGGTAAGACAAGGGGTGGCGGCCTATGTATATTTGTAAACAACAGCTGGCACACGATATCTAAGGAAGTCTCAAAGTATTGCTCGCCTGAGGTAGAGTATCTCATGATAAGCTGTAGACCACACTATCTACCTAGAGAGTTTTCATCTGTATTCTACGTAGCTGTCTACATACCACCACAGACCGATGCTGGCATTAAGACTGTACTCAATGAGCTGTATACCGCCATAAGCAAACAGGAAATGCTCATCCAGAGGAGGTGCTCCTAGTGGTTGGGGACTTTAATGCAAGGAAACTTAAATAAGTTTTACCTCATTTCTATCAGCATGTTAAATGTGCAACCAGAGGTAAAAAAAACTCTAGACCACATTTACTCCACACACAGAGACGCTCCGCCCTCCATTTGGCTAATCTGACCATAATTCTATCCTCCTGATTCCTACATACAAGCTAAAATTAAAGCAGGAAGCACCAGTGACTCGGTCTATAAAAAAGTGGTCAGGTGAAGCAGATGCTAAACTACAGGACTGTTTTGCTAACACAGACTGGAATATGTTCCGGGATTCTTCCGATGGCATTGAGTAGTACACCACATCAATCATTGGCTTCATCAACAAGAGCATCGATGACATCGTCACCACAGTGACTGTACGTACATACATCAACCAGTAGCCATGGATTACATGCAACATTCACAATGAGCTAAAGGGTAGAGCTGCTGCTTTCAAGGAGTGGGGACTCTAACGTCACTACAGTGCCTGGTTCGGATCCAGGCTGTTTCACATCCGGCCATGATTGGGAGTCCCATAGGGCGGCGCACAATTGGCCCAGCGTCGTCCGGATTTGGCCGGGGAACGTCGTCATTGTAAATAAGAATTTGTTCTTAACTGACTTGCCTAGTTAAATAAAGGTTACATTAAAAAAATATTTAATAAAATGATTACCGATTAAGTCTGTAACCATGAAGTGCTTTGAAAGGCTGGTCATGGCTCACATCAACACCATTATCAAAGAAACCCTAGACCCACTCCAATTTGCATACCCCCCCAACAGATCCACAGATGATGCAATTCCTATTGCACTCCACACTGCCCTTTCACACCTGGACAAAAGGAACACCTATGTGAGAATGCTATTCATTGACTACAGCTCAGCGTTCAACACCATAGTGCCCTCAAAGATCATCACCAAGTTAAGGACCCTGGGACTAAACACCTCTCTCTGCAACTGGATCCTGGACTTCCTGACGGGCCGCCCCAGGTGGTAATGGTAGGTAACAAGACATCCACCACGCTTATCCTCAACACGGGGGCCCCTCAGGGGTGCGTGCTCAGTCCCCTCCTGTACTCCTTGTTCACTCACGACTACGTGGCCAGGCACGACTCCAACACCATCATTAAGTTTGCTGATGACACAACAGTGGTAGGCCTGATCACCGACAATGATGAGACTGCCTATAGAGAGGAGGTCAGAGACCTGACCGTGTGGTGCAAGGACAACAACCTCTCCCGCAACGTGATCAAGACAAAGGAGATGATTGTGGACTACAGGAAAAGGAGGGCCGAACACGTCCCCATTCCAATCGACGGGGCTTCAGTGGAGCAGCTTGAGAGCTTCAAGTTCCTTGGCGTCCACATCACCAACAAACTAACATGGTYCAAGCACACCAAGACAGTCGTGAAGAGGGCACGACAAAACCTATTCCCCCTCAGGAGACTGAAAAGATTTGGTGTGGGTCCTCAGATCCTCAAAAGGTTTTACAGCTGCACCATCGAGAGCATCCTGATGGGTTGCATCACTGCCTGGTATGGCAACTGCTCGGCCTCTGATCGCAAGGCACTACAGAGCGTAGTGCGTACGGCCCAGTACATCACCTGGGCCAAGCATCCTGCCATCCAGGACCTCTTTACCTTGCAGTGTCAGAGGAAGGCCCTAAAGACTCCAGCCACCCTAGTCATAGACTGTTCTCTCTGCTACCGCATGACAAACGGTACCGGAGCGCCAAGTCTAGGTCCAAGAGGCTTCTAAACAGCTTCTAACCCCAAAGATCAATTTTTGCTCTTCTCACTAACAGCAAATGATTGCGTCTTGTTATTATATTTAGCAGGCTGTTTTTTGTTGTTATGAATAAGTAATCATATATTCCCAATTTGCACAAGGCTAATTTTGTGCATTACAATACTTCAACCACTACAAACTGTGCGTACGCATGGTTCAAAGTTTTCAGAAGGATAAGCATTCTCACATCAAGTTGAGTTTTTATAAATGCCAACGTTTGTGTGAAAACTGACGCACACATGTCCTGGGCATATTTTGTGCGTATGCAACATGTATAAATGAGGCCCCTGATGCTTTGTTTACTAACCAAAATACCGAAAACTCAGACCTGCCCAGTCCACATGGACATTGTTTTAGTCTGGCATGAATATATAGATGGAACCACCTCCAGCACACATCAATGAGAAGACCTCCTAGAATGCTTGAGATTCATATTTTTTTCAAACCCCTTCCAAGTCATACTACTTAAACATCTAGACTGTGGGATGTCAAATGTTTTCTACGGTTGACTCATGCAGTATGTGTAAACTTTGAAGTTTCAATGATGATATGAAGAACAGTAGGAGTGTGACCTGGCAGGTCTAGTGGGAATGCCTGTGGTCACATACCTGTATGTCTATGGTGTCTGCAAAGGTTAGAATCCAGCCTGCTGCCCTTTGACACAACCTCTGTCTATCTTTCCCCACTGCCATCCTCTCTCCATCTGTATAATAAAATCAGAAAATGCTTATTTTTAAAGAACTCTTGGTGTTTTCTTCACAGAACTGAACTACATGTTGGAAATGAATTCTCGTTCAGTAAATGCAAAAATGTCATTGCTCTACGTCAGTCTTTGCTTCTCTGAAAAAGTTACCGTCAATATTACAATGTGATATTTCAAAATAAGTGTTGTGTTGTTTAACTATGCCAGATTAAGTGATATGACCTGCTATTCTATAAAATCATTTCTCTGTAAATTAATAATACCTGATTAAGCTAATCAGGTAGATAATTAACTAGAAAGTGGAGGCACCACAAAATAATGTTTATAGAGCTGTTCTCTTCCGAATAAACTCTTAAAGACCTAGTAATATTTTACATCAATAGCAGTCAATATTAATCGTCACCTTATTTCAGTCTCATCTGAAAGTTGTAAATTCTTGGTTATCTTCACGAACCCGGGCTAACAAGTTGAATCAGCAATACAAAATTGGGTTTAATTATTTAAATATCTAACTAATCACACAGAATTACATATACACAGAATGAACCATACATTGATTACAAATTATGTCATAAAGGAAAATGTCCCTGGTGGACGGAACAGATATGACAGCTGGTTACACAAAGAAAAGAGGGCTGGGTTTGAGTGAAAGAAGACTGAAGAACAAAGGCATAAGCGATGTCTCTATCGGGCCGTAGGCAGCTACTCTATCGTAAATACAGAATCTTAGGAATTCTAAATTACCGCCCGTTTGGAAAAGGAAAATGCAATAAATATTTAATCTGAGCTGCACTTCAATATGTTGGTGGTAGATGGAAGGCCGTGTTGCCCAACAGAGTCCTTTGAAGAGTGTCTCTGGTGGTGAACGGGAAATGTTGTAGTGTCGTCGTTGTGTGGTAGACGGGATACTCTATCTGTCCTCTCCGAGCCCACGTTTACAGCGGCCGCTGCTAACTCAACGGCTAGGAGGTATCACTTCTGTAGCGAATAAGAGTTCAAAGTTCATACCATTCGCAACCAAAGCTCACGCTGAGGTTGGCTTCGTTCTGTAGTTATTATCTGAACCCTTCCGACATCGGATCGTCATCCTAATGTACCCGGAACAGGAAGTTATATTGTCGTCAAGGCTTTATATAGGAAGGGAGAGGAGGGCGTGTTTCATAGTTTATAACCAATGTCTCTTCACGTGGGCGGGCTACTGAGTCGGGCCTAATTCACTCATGAAAACCCAATTCTCACATTTTAGAAGCTAAAATCACATTTCATCCCCTCACAAATAATTTCATAATCAAACATTTAAATTGCACAACAATTCCATGTGAATCTGATAACTATAATGTGTAGACTTTCCACTGTACAGTTTATGTCATCCTATCATTGATGAGAATGTCTCAGATGACAACCGAACTGACATCATATTCATTAAGTACCAACACATATGTTCAACTGGTTGGATTACCAAAATATGGTTCATTTCCCCCCCACCTTCTGATGTTCCAATGAGCAGTTGCTGTCTTTCAAATAAATTTTGTATAAAATTAGCATAGACGTGACATCAGTCAAAACAGCTCAAAACAAGACATATTATCAAGAACAAGATCCAACTAGCTAAATCAAACCACCGATGATTCCAACACATGGCAGCTTCTTGTCATTGTTGCTCGCTATATGGCCATCCAGAATCACAACACAGACATCTGCCCCATTGAAGCTTGCACATCTTTTTTGTGATGTTGTCAGCTAATCTGTTTATTATGTTTGAAAATAAATATCTTTATCAGACACGGGTTTGGATGTTTGGATGTCAACTGATTAAAAACTCCTGGACACTGGTGATATCGATGCTTCAAACATTTAAAGATTTTAAACCTCCAGCTTTGGGCTGGATGTGTCAATCTGTAATTTATACATGCATAATCTATGAGCATAATTACTATCCACGAAATCCATAGTTTTTAAGCGGTGGTTATTCTGGAATAACTGCAGCTGGTTAGTTAGCTAGCTGATATATTTGTCAAATCATAGGGATTGGAATATGTTTCATAAGCAGAGACGAGACGAAATCACTATTATTTGAGTCAAAGCAAGTCCGTGTTTCAAGTCGAGTCCCAAGTAGAATGGGTCAAGTCTTGAGTCAACTCCAAGTCCTGCATTCTAAGAGTCGATTCACACGTCTTTTCAAGTCAATTCTCAAAGTGAAGTAAAAAAAGTATCTATACATGCAATGACTTGTTCAACTACACATCTTTGTCTGTTTATTGAGGCCACCAGACAGCCCTTTTCATTATTTTGTCTATAACACATTTTGATTATGTAATAATACATTTTTAACAACAAATTCCAAATGCAAGCTTCATAAGTAAATGATCCATTTCAAGTAATGTTGACATACCAAAATATCAATAGCTAGGCCTATTCTCTGGTGAGCTTGCAAACTGAACAATTATTATTCTTGATCAGTCAATTTTTTGGGGAGCTAAATATTTATTAAAAGGCAATCCTCTCTTCCTACAATTTAACATTTGCACTGCACCCGATCCTATAGTTGTACATCAAATCAGCAATCTGTTCACTAGCTCAGTTGTTTTCTAACCTTTTGACCCTCGACCCCGAAAAAGCAGTGGTTCAAAGCTTGCAACGGCCAATGCACGCACATGCACGAGTGCACCTTCGCAAATGTAGCCTGTCATTACAGCCATGAACTCATTGTCAAAACGCACATCAAGTACATTTCAGTTTCAAAACTATAAGTATACTAATAGAAAGGTGAGAACTGTGGATTTCCGATAAAGGTGTCAGAAACAATGTAACTACTACAGAGCCTGAGATTCAGCAGGCCCAAAAACCCTGAAATATACCCCTTTTTTGTTTGTTTGTTGTCACCATGTTGAGGAATAAGAGATTATGAAGTCTAGATTTCAAATAAAATCTGTCCACAAATACTGTTCCAACAGAATATATTTTTTTAAATAAACAATATTGTCAGATCTTTTACCTAATGGTGACTCTCTAAACATGCTCAAATTCCCACAGCAACACAGCCATTTTAAAAGTGACGGGCTTGTGCAATGTTCCATGCCTTACTTTTTCGTCTTACAGTAATGATACACATGTGACGAGAAAGCTGAAGTCTCTACCTATCCATTGCCATAAATATATCCCCTCTCTGTCTGATTCACAGT
This sequence comes from Salvelinus sp. IW2-2015, assembly GCF_002910315.2. Classification (NCBI taxonomy): domain Eukaryota; kingdom Metazoa; phylum Chordata; class Actinopteri; order Salmoniformes; family Salmonidae; genus Salvelinus; species Salvelinus sp. IW2-2015. Next base: position 4,803,092 of record NC_036875.1, on the reverse strand, counting down.
TCGTCCACTAGATAGCAGTAAGAGATCATACAGTATGATGTCTTTTTCCCACTTGAAACCAGTTGCCAAGCATCGACTGGAGTGGTGTAAAGCACACAGCCATTGGACTCTGGAGCAGTGGAAACGCGTTCTCTGGAGTGAAGAATCTCACCTCACCATCTGGCAGTCCGCATGGGGGGAATCTGGGTTTGGCAGATGCCAGGAGAACGCAACCTGCCCAAATGCATAGTGTCAACTATAAAGTTTGGTGGAGGAGGAATAATGGTCTGGGGCTGTTTTTCATGGTTTGGGGTAGGCCCCTTAATTCCAGTATAGGGAAATCTTAACGCTACAGCATACAATGACAGACGATTCTGTGCTTCCAACTCTGTGGCAACAGTTTGGGGAAGGCCCTTTCCTGTTCCAGCATGACAATGCCCCCCGTGCACAAAGCGAAGCCATTACAGAAATGGTTTGTTGAGATTGGTGTGGAAGAACTTGACTAGCCTGCACAGAGCCCTAACATCAACCCCATCAAACACCTTTGGGATGAATTGGAACGCTGAATGMGAATCAGGCCTAATGCCCCAACATTAGTGCCTGACYTCACTAATGCTCTAACAGCAATGTTCCAACATCTATTGGAAAGCCTTCCCAGAAGAGTGGAGGATGTTATAGCAGCAAAGGGGGGGACCAACTCCACATTAATGCCCATGATTTTGGAATGAGATGTTCGACTAGCAGGTATTTTATGTATTTTATTATGGATCCCCATTAGCTGCTGCCAAGGCATCAGCTACTTTTCCTGGGGTCCGGCAAAATTAAGGCAGTTATGCAATTTTAAAAACATTACAATACATTCAAAACAGATTTCACAACACACTATGTGCGTGCCGTCAGGCCCCTACTCCACTACCACACATCTACAACAGAAAATCTATTTGTATGTGTGTGTATAGTGCGTATGTTATCGTGTGTGTGTGTGTGTACGCATGTGTTTGTGTTGTTTCACAGTCCCCGATGTTAAGGTGTATTTTTATCCGTTTTTTAAAATCTACTGCTTGCATCAGTTACCTGATGTGGAATAGACTTCCATGTAGTCATGGCTCTATGTACTACTGTGCACCTCCCATAGTCTGTTCTGAACTTGGGGATTGTGAAGAGACCTCTGGTGGCATGTCTTGTGGGTTACGCATGGGGGTCCGAGCTGTGTGCTAGTAATTTAAACAGACAGTTCGGTACATTCAGTTGTCAACACTTCTTAAATAAACAAGTAGTGATGACATCAATCTCTCTTCCACTTTGAGCCATGAGAGATGGACATGCATGTCATTAATCGACAGAGTTCAGTGTGTCAAATCTGAGGGTCTGTTGTCCGAGCCTCTGGCAGTCTCTATGGGTGTGCCACAGGGTTMAATTCTTGGGCCGACTCTCTTCTCTGTATACATCAATGATGTCGCTCTTGCTGCTGGTGAGTCTCTGATCCACCTCTACGCAGACGGCACCATTCTGTATACTTCTGGCCCTTCTTTGGACACTGTGTTAACAACCCTCCAGACGAGCTTCAATGCCATACAACTCTCCTTCCCATGGCCTCCAACTGCTCTTAAATACAAGTAAAACTAAATGCATGCTCTTCAACCGATTCTGACTTAGAATATGTGGACAACTACAAATACCTAGGTGTCTGGTTAGACTGTAAACTCTCCTTCCAGACTCACATCAAACATCTCCAATCCAAAGTTAAATCTAGAATTGGCTTCCTATTTCGCAACAAAGCATCCTTCACCCATGGTGCCAAACATACCCTCGTAAAACTGACCATCTTACCAATCCTTGACTTTGGCGATGTCATTTACAAAATAGCCTCCAACACCCTACTCAACAAATTGGATGCAGTCTATCACAGTGCCATCCGTTTTATCACCAAAGCCCCATATACTACCCACCACTGCGACCTGTATGCTCTCGTTTGCTGGCCCTCGCTTCATACTCGTCGCCAAACCCACTGGCTCCAGGTCATCTACAAGACCCTGCTAGGTAAAGTCCCGCCTTATCTCTGCTCGCTGGTCACCATAGCAGCACCCACCTGTAGCACGCGTTCCAGCAGGTATATCTCACTTGTCACCCCCAAAGCCAATTCCTCTGTTGGCCGCCTCCCTTTAGGGCCTTCCTCTGACACCGCCTGGTCTATTTGAGCCAGTAAAGGGGGCTTTACAATTCTTGGGTAGAGGAATGACTTTTGCTTCCCTCCAGGCCTGAGGGCACACACGTAGGCTTAAATTGAAGATATGGCAAATAGGAGTGGCAATATTGCTATTATCCTCAGTAATTTTCCATCCAGATTGTCAGACCCCAGTGAACTGTCATTGTTGATAGACAACAATGATTCTCACCTCTTCCACACTCATTTTACGGAATTCAAAAGTACAATGCTTGTCTTTCATAATTTGGTTAGATATACTTGAATGTGTAGTGTCAGCGTTTGTTGGTTGCATATCATGCCTAAGTTTGCTTATCTGCCAATGAAAAAGTCATTCAAGTTGTTGGCAATATCAGTGGGTTTTGTGATGAATGAGCCATCTGATTCAATGAATGATGGAGCCGAGTTTGTCTTTTTTCACAGAAAATGTCATAGGTTCTCCAAAGCTTTTTAATATCATTCTTTACATAATTCATTTTTGTTTCATAGTGTAGTTTTTGTTGTTTTTATTTAGTTTAGTCACATGATTTCTTAATTTGCCAATCGATTGGGCTGCCAGACTCATTTGTATAAGGGCACAGCACGAGACCCAGATGCAGACACGGGAGGCAGATGGTTTGCGTCTCTGATATGCATTATAATCCAAGGGACATGAAAGAGAATGGTTGTGGACAGGCAAAATATCATAAACAAGGTCAAAGTCCAGGAGGTACAGAGCGGCAGACAGGCTCGAGGTCAGGCAGTATGGTCGGGCAGGCGGGTTCAGAGTCAAGGCAGGCAAGGGTCAAAACCGGGAGGACTAGCAAAAACAGAGACAAGGGAAAAAGCAGGAGGATGGAAAAACACACTGGTTGACTTGACAAGACAAAACCAACTGGCTAAAAGACAAACAGAGAAGACAGGAATAAATACCCAGGGACTAATGGGGAAAACGGGTGACACCTGGAAGTGGGTGGAGACAATCACAAAGACAGGTGAAACAGATCAGGGCGTGACAATTTGTCATACTTTTGCATCATCCCTCTCAACCATACAATTTTTAGATTCCTCATCAATCCACAAGGATGTAACAGTTTTTACAGTCATTTTCTTAATGGGCGTGGGCTTATTAGTAACTGGAATAAGCAATTTCATAAATGTGTCAAGTGCAGCGTCTGGTTGCTCCTCCTCATTACACACCACAGACCAGCACATATTCTTTACATCATCAACATATGAATCACTACAAAACTTCAGGTATGACCTCTTATACACTATATTAGGCCCAGTTTTGGAACTTTGGTTTTCCTAGGTATGGCTACTATATTAGCATCACTATATCCTATTGATTTGGATACTGCTATAAAACACATTTATGCGGCATTAGTAAAGATGTGATCAATATACGTTGATGTATTGATCAGCTTCCAACCAGAATGGGCTTTAGGTGAGGCAGATAAACCTGTAGCCATATTACTTCAACAGTATTTAACATGAGATATACAAGGTATACAAGCTAAGCTATACAGGAATGTTGTTCTGAATATAGACCGCACACCACCCCGTTGGCATTTCTGCCTTTTCGGTAGATGTTATAGCCATGTATTGCTACCACTGTATCATCAAAGGTATTATCTTTGATCAGATAGAGATCAGAATATGAATGTCATCTGTTGCAATAAAGTTATTGACTTCATGGACCTTGTTTCTGAGGCTACATATGTTAATACGGGCTATTTTTTTGCACTTTTCTGGGTTGCTTGATTGTTTTGAATGCTTTACTGGGAAGCTTATCAGAAGTAGACTTGCTCATGTTATTTTTATTGGAGCTGAAAGTGCACGGTGAGCTGCACACAGTGGACTTCCTACTAGGGCACACCGCCTCAGTGCTAACATTATAACTCTGGTTCATAGGCTCATGATTACTGCATACAATAGCTGTAGGATCAACAGAGGTATTCAGGGCAGTTAGAGGGGACATACATTAAGTTACTTACATTGTGTCTGCCAACGCCCCTGGGATAATGTACATTTGATGCAGCATTATGACAATTTATTGTCACAATGGTAGGGATTAACTGAGCTGGTCTCGGGTCATTGAGAAGTCATTGTCTTAATGCAGCCTTGTTGAGTAGAGTATCTTCTGTTTCCAGAAAGTGTCAAAGTTATCTATAAAAGTGAATCTAGCAGAGCTACAGTAGTCTTTTAGCCAGATGTGTAATGGCAGAATCTTTCACACCCGCGGCCCAACGATGGTACAGGACCGAAACCCGGATTATACCATGCAAACATATAGAATGCATAACTCTGCAACGCTTTACACTAGAAACCAGCTATAAAATGCGCAAGGAAGAAGCGACTCTAGTGGACATGGGGATATCTTTGTTTATTATCTATGGCGGATTTATACAACCTTTAATAGTCAATTCCTGGAAGCTGCAAAAGTCCCAATTCTTCCATGGCCTGCATACTCATCAGTCACCCATTGATCATGTTTGGGATGCTCTGGATCAACGTGTACGGCACCGTGTTCCAGTTCTCACCATTATCCAGCAACTTAGCACAGCCATTGATGAGGAGTGGGACAACATTCCACAGGCCCACAATCAACAGCCTGATCAACTCTATGCGAAGGAGATGTGTCGCGCTGCATGAGGCTAATGGCGGTGACACAAGATACTGACTGGTTTTTTGATCTACTCCCCCACTTTAAGGTATTTGTGACCAACAGATGCATATTTGTATTTCAAGTCATGTGAAAACCATTGATTGGGTCCTAATGACTGATTTCCTTACATGAACTGTAACTCAGTAAAATTGTTTAAATTGTTACGTTGCGTTTATATTTTTGTTCAGTGTATCGGGTTATGTATATGTGAAAAGTTGTATTAAAAAATACTCTGCTTGATAAACTAGTAGGCTCTATCCGCCCAGTCAAGCAGCTACAACTAGTAGTCATTTTGGTTGTGAAGTGCATTAACAAAAAGCTTTGTCCTTTCTTTAGAACAAAATGCAATTCACCACTTGGCTGTCTATTATATCACCTTGTCACAGGCCCTCCCAGTCATCACCACCACATAAGATTGCCTGCTGCAGTTTGCAGCCGAACATGCAGCATAGGGAAGACCAGCAATGGGGCCCTCATCAGCATCATGCAGACATGTCCTCGCTGTAAGCATTCCTGTGAATGGAACGGTCAGCCACATGTTGCCATGTATCCGGCCAGCAATCATCACCTGTCAGCTGCAAAAACTTTCACAGGCTCATACTTTCCACAAACACAGAAGGTAACCCACTTCATTGTTTTGATACATTCGATAACCCAAATTGTAAAAAAATAATTGAAGTAAACTGACATTATTTGTTTCCTATTTTCTACTTTTTGATGCATATCATGTCCAGGATATAACCTAGCCTGGTGGAACCAGCCTGATCGCTGTGTTCAACATTCTATTTCACTTCACATTTTATGATCTCTGAACACAGGAGGTTGATGGCAACTTAATTGGGGAGGACGGGCTGGTGGTAATGGCCGGAGTAAGTGGAATGGTCGAAAATACATCAAACACATGGTTTCTATGTCTTCGACGCCATTCCATTCGCTCTGTTCCAGCCATTGTTATGAGCCGTCCTCCCCTCAGCAGCCTCCACTGTATCTGAAGTGAAATAGAAAGGTGAACGAAGCGGTCAGGTTTATTCCACCAGGTTTATCATAACCACCATTGATAATGTAATCAGTGCCCTGTTTGTGTGTGTGTGTTTGTGTGTGATCAACCGGTATCTTTGATGAAGGTCCAGAAGCTGATTTACGCTGCTATGCCCATCAATGGGGCTCTGGCAAAGACCTTACCTCCAGCCTCACCTCTTGCCTACTCACCAACGGCCGTTGATGGGGAGAACAAAATTAGGTAGGTTTAGTCTGACCTGTTCAAATTTCAACAAATATATGTTTGTGTGTCAGATATCATCTATCCCGAACTGCCATTGGTAATAGAACAGAGTATATGTGTATATTATTATATGTTTTCTTATATGTTTACAGATGCATGATATGCAGAGAGACCTGGCACTCAACACATCCACAATGAGGTGATTACTAATAACGCAGTTCAGCACACATGTCTGATCAGTTTAAACTTCAACATAGTACCTGTCTGTGTGTCAGATATTACGTATCCTAACTGCCATTGGTATTAGAACAGTCACTGTGTGTATGTGTTCACAGAAACCTGTATGGAGACTTGCAGATGGAGACTTGAAGAGGATGCGAAGTCCAGACTGACAGACGGCTTGATACTAATGTCTTTGAATGGAGAGACCTGGCATTTGGCTTTCAAATTGACTAGACACAACTTTTACTCGTATTATCGTACTCGTATTTTAGTACTCTGTTGGCTACTGACCTATTCAAAGCTTCATACGGCATCTCACCATACAGTGCCTTCAGAAAGTATTCCCACCCCTTGACTTTTTCCATATTATGTTGTGTTACGGCCTGCATTTAAAATTAATAAAATTTTGTTTTCTTTTCGTTTCCCCCCCCCCCACACACACACACACACACACCTTCCCTCAGACCAGCTTAAATTTATCGGGGCACGGACTCTAGAAGGTGTCGAAAGAGTTCCACAGGGATGCTGTCCCATGTTGACTCCAGTGCTTCCCACAGTTGTCAAGTTGACTGGATGGCCTTTGGGTGGTGTACCATTCTTGATACACACAGGAAACTGTTGGGTGTGAAAAAGCCAGCAGCGTTGCAGTTCTTGACGCACTCAAACCGGTGTGTCTGCCACCTACTACCATACCACGTTCAAAGGAACTTACATCTATTTTCTAGCCCATTTACCCTCTGAATGTTTTGTATACTCAGTGTAAGTATTCAACCCCTGTTACGTTCTGACCTTTATTTCCTTTGTTTTATCTTTATTTAGTAGGGTCAGGGCGTGAGTTGGGGTGGGTTGTCTATGTGTGTTTTTCTATGTTGGGGTTTTGTGTTCGGCCTGGTATGACTCTCAATCAGAGGCAGCTGTCAATCGTTGTTCCTGATTGAGAATCATACTTAGGCAGCCTGGGTTTCACGTTTGGTTTGTGGGTGTTTGTTTCCTGTGTCAGTGTTTGTGCCACACGGGACTGTTACGGTTAGTTCTTTTGTTATTTTGTATTGTATCTTGTTTTCGTGGATATTAAAATCATGGAAACTTACCACTCTGCATATTGGTCCTCCGATCATTCTCGCCTCTCCTCGTCCGAAGAGGAGGAAGAGATAGACTGCCGTTACAACCCCTCTATTATAGCGAGCCTAAATAAGTTCAGGAGCAAAAATGTCCTTAACAACTACCACATATCTGTACTCCACACATACAATTATCTGTAAGGTCTCAGTCGAGCAGTGAATTTCAAACACAGATTCAACCACAAAGACTAGGGGGGGTTTCCAATGCCTCACAAAGAAGGTCACCTATTGGTAGATGGCAACAAAAAAAAGCAGACATGGAATATCCCTTTGAGCATGGGGAAGTTATTAATTACACTTTGGATGGTGTATCAATACACCCAGTCACTACAAAGATACAGGCCTCCTTCCTAACTGCCGGAGAGGAAGGAAACCGCTCAGGGATTTGACCACGAGGCCAATGGTGACTTCAAAACACTTACAAAGTTTAATGGCTGTGATAGGAGAAAATGAGGATGGATCAACAACATTGTAGTTACTCCACAATACTAACCTAATTGACAGAGTGAAAAGAAGGAAGCCGGTACAGAATATTAATATTTCAAAACATGCATCCTGTTTGCAATAAGGCACTAAAGTAAAACTGCCCGAAAAATTGGTAAAGAAACAAATGTCCTGAATGCTAAGAGTTTTGTTTGGGGCAAATCGAACACCGCATCATTGGGAATCCCTTTTAATGTTTACAAGCATAATGGTGACTGATGCATCATGTTATGGGTAAGCTTGTCATTGTCAAGAACGAGGGAGTTTAAAGCACAGTAAAGGGAGCACTGTAAAGTCCATTATTCCACTGAAGAGTATGAATTGGGCTGTTTGAGAAAGGTTGAATCCTAAGCAACCTGCAACACATTGTTTGAAGTACAATACACTAACATACAGTTGAAGTCAGAAGTTTACATACACCTTAGTCAAATACATTTAAACTCAGTTTTTCACAGTTCCTGACCTTTAATCCTAGTAAAAAATCTCTGTCTTAGGTCAATAAGGATCACCACTTTATTTTAAGAATGTGAAATGTCAGAATAATAGTAGAGAGAATGATTTAATTCAGCTTTTTTTTCCATCACATTCCCAGTGGGTCAGAAGTGTACATACACTCAATTAGTATTTGGTTGCATTGCCTTTAAATTATTTAACTTGGGTCAAACGTTTCGGTTAGCCTTCCACAAGCTTCCCACAATAAGTTGGGGGAATTTTGTCCCATTCCTCCTGACAGAGCTGGTGTTACTGAGTCAGATTTGTAGGCCTTCTTGCTCACAAACGCTTTTTCAGTTCTGCTCACAAATTTTCCATAGGATTGAGGTCAGGGCTTTGTGATGGCATCTCCAATACCTTTACTTTGTTGTCCTTAAGCCATTTTGCCACAACTTTGGGAGTATGCTTGGAGACATTGTCTTTTTGGAAGACCCATTTGCGACCAAGCTTTAACTTCCTGACTGATGTCTTGAGATGTTCCTTCAATATATCCACATAATTTTCTTGCCTCATGATGCCATCTATTTTGTGAAGTGCACCAGTCCCTCCTACAGCAAAGCACCCCCACAACATGATGCTGCCACCCCCGTGCTTTGTGGTTGGGATGGTGTTCTTCGGCTTGCAAGTACCCCTTTTTCCTCCAATCATAACGATGGTCATTATGGCCAAACAGTTCTATTTTTGTTACATCAGGACATTTCTCAAAAAAGTATGATCTTTGTCCCCATGTGCAGTTGCAACCTGTTTGGCTTCTTTATGGCGGTTATGGAGCAGTGGCTTCTTCCTTGCTGAGCGACCTTTCAGGTTATGTTGATATAGGACTCATTTTACTGTGGATATAGATACTTTTGTACCTGTTTCTTCCAGCATATTCACAAGGTCTTTTGCTGTTGTTCTGGGATTGATTTGCACTTTTCGCACCAAAGCACGTTCATCTCTAGGAGACAGAACGYGTCTCCTTCCTGAGCGGTATGACGGCTGCGTGGCCCCATAGTGTTTACACTTGCATAATATTGTTTGTACAGATGAACGTGGTACCTTCAGGCGTTTGGAAATTGCTCCCAAGGATGGACCAGACTTGTGGAGGTCAACAATTTTTTTCTGAGGTCTTGGCTAATTTCTTTTGAATTTCCCATGATGTCAAGCAAAGAGACACTGAGTTTGAAGGTAGGCCTYGAAATACATCCACAGGTACACCGCCAATTGACTAAAATTATTAGCCTATCAATTAGCCTATCAGAAGCTTCTAAAGCCATGACATAATTTTCTGGAATTTTCCAAGCTGTTTAAAGGCACAGTCAACTTAGTGTATGTAAACTTCTGACCCACTGGAATTGTGATACAGTGAATTATAAGTGAAATAATATGTCTGTAAACAATTGTTGGAAAAGTTACTTGTGTCATGCACAAAGTATATGTCCTAACCAATTTGTCAAAACTATAGTTTGTTAACCTTTCTAGCCCCAGCGTTCCGCTAGCGGAACTCCTCCCACATTCCACTGAAAAGGCAGAGCGGCAAATTCAAAAAATATTTGTTTTGAAATATTTAACTTTCACACATTAACAAGTCCAATACAGCATTTGAAAGATAAACATCTTGTCAATCCAGCCAACATGTCCGATTTTTAAAATGTTTTACAGAGAAAACACCACATATATTTATGTTAGGTCACCACCAAATAAAAAAAGACAGACAGACATTTTTCACAGCACAAGTAGGCTGCAKGTAGCATGCACAAGCCAACCTAACTAACCTAGAACCAACCTAAATAACCTAGAAAAAACTACCTCAGATGACAGTCCTATAACATGTTACACAATAAATCTATGTTTTGTTCAAAAAATGTGCATATTTTAGCTATAAATCAGTTTTACATTACTGCTACCATCATAGCTACAGTCAGAAATCGCACGGGAGTAGCCAGAGAAATAGACACCAACGTCAACTACTTCTAATTACTCATCATAAAACATTTCAGACAAATATATGGTGGATAGCTAATGAAAGACAAATATCTTGTGAATACAGACAATATTTCAGATTGTTGAAGTGTTTTACAGCGAAAACACAATATATCGTTATATTAGCTTACTACAATAGCTAGCACACAGCAGCATTGATTCTAGTCAAACGGTAGCGTTAGCACAGTTCGACAGATATATGAAAAAGCATCCCAAATTGGGTCCTTATCTTTGTTGATCTTCMATCAGAATGTTCTCCAAGGGGTCCTTTGTTCAGAAACGTCTTTATTTCGAYCCAGAACGAACAATTTCCCTCTTGAATTAGCAAGCACACTTGCCGTGCGATGCTAACCTCTCATTCTTGAACCAATTMTTGCGTCACATCACGTCTAAAGTCCAGAATAAATTTCAATAATATAATTAAACTATATTGAAAAAACATACTTTAGGATGATATTGTGACATGTATCAAAGAAAATCGAAGCCAGAGATCATATTCACCTTTAAAAAGGTTCTTCCATGAGCCGAGTACAGGTCCTACTTCGCGCCCAGGAAGAAGAAAAAAAAGTGCGCACGTCTCAGTCCAAGAGGTTGTGTTCAGTCCCTGAACGAGATAATCAACTGATTTCTTCTCTCACTTCCGCATGACACCCAGGGGAAGGCGTATGACGTGTTTCTACAGTCATAAGTGACATGCCCTTTTATAGACAAGCTCTTGAAGAGAGAGTTCGCTTTTGGAAATCTCACTTCCGGTTAGGAAATGGTCTGTAAAAGGAGTTCTGTTTCACTTAGAGAAATAATTCAAACGTTTTTAGAAACTAGAGACTGTTTTCTATCCAATAGTAATAATAATATGCATATTGTACGAGCAAGAATTGAGTACGAGGCCGTTTAAAAATCATACGATTTTCCCCAAAAGTGAAAATAGCACCCCCTGGTCCTCAACAGGTTTTAACAAGTAATTTGTGGAGTGGTTGAAAAATGAGTTTTAATGACTCCAACCTAAGTGTATGTAAACTTCCGATTTCAACTGTAGCTCCTGTAGTAGGTCAAAGCTATGGAATGGAAAACCTTGGTAGAGCATGGGTAGAGTAAGTATTGGGGTGCTCATGTGAATATCCTTTTTTTATTTTTAACTTCAGACCAATGCCTATTTCTCACCTTTTTGTTTTTAATAGTGCAATACTTTTGTCCATAGCCCTAAGTGCCCTAGTCCAAACTAGTGCATTACAGTGCCTTGCAAAAGTGTTTTTCCTATTTTGTAGCATTACAACCTGTAATTTAAATGGAATTTTATTCGGATTTCATGAAATGGACATAGACAAAATAGTCCAAATTGATGAAAAAAAATATTTTATTTTTCATAAAAAACTGAAAGATGGTTTCCGCATATGTATTCACCACCTTTGCTATGAAACCCCTAAATAAGATCTGGTGCAACCAACATCCCACGGAGCACCATTAAATCCATTATTAAAAAATGGAAAGAATATCGCACCACAACAAACCTGCCAAGAGAGGGCCGCCCACCGAAACTCACAGACCAGGCATGGAGCGCAATAATCAGAGAGGCAACAAAGAGACAAAAGATAACCCTGAGGGAGCTGGAAAGCTCCACAGCGGAGATTGGAGTATCTGTCCATAGGACCACTTTAAGCCGTTCACTCCACAGAGCTGGGCTTTACAGAAGAGTGGCTAGAAAAAAGCCATTGCTTAAAGAAAAAAATAAGCAAACACGTTTGGTGTTTGACAAAAGGGATGTGGGAGACTCCCCAAACATATGGAAGAAGGTACTCTGGTCAGATGAGACTAAAATGTAGCTTTTTGGCCATCAAGGAAAACGCTATGTCTGGCGCAAACCCAACACCTCTCATCTCCCCGAGRACACCATCCCAACAGTGAAGCATGGTGGTGGCAGCATCATGCTGTGGGGATGTTTTTCATCAGCAGGGACTGGGAAACTGGGCAGAATTGAAGAAATGATGGATGGTGCTAAATACAGGGAAATTCTTGAGGGAAACCTTTTTCAGTCTTCCAGAGATTTAAGACTGCGACGGATGTTCACCTTCCAGCAGGACAATGACCCTAAGCATACCGCTAAAGCAACACTCGAGTGGTTTAAGGGGAAACATTTAAATGTCTTGGACTGGCCTAGTCAAAGCCCAGACCTCAATCTAATTGAGAATCTGTGGTATGACTTAAAGATTGCTCTACACCAGCGGAACCCATCCAACTTGATGGAGCTGGAGCAGTTTTACCTTGAAGAATGGGGGAAAATCCCAGTGGTTAGATGTGCCAAGCTTATAGAGAAATACCCCAAGAGACGTGCAGCTGTAATTGCTGCAAAAGGTGGCTCTACAAAGTATTTACTTTGGGGGGGTGAATAGTTATGCACGCTCAAGTTTTCMGTTTTTTTGTCATATTTCTTGTTTGTTTCACAATAAAAGTGCTGATTGAAAGAAAATAAATAAGGGTCAGAAGTTTTGTTTCTTTGTTTAGTTTTGCTGGATGAAAGATACACCGGTATTGCACATTTGAGGCATTATTTCATGTTYATGTCACAAAAAATCRAATAAAAAAACATCTTAAGAAGAGGGCCGTGATGTACTATAAATGCATCCATAGCTGAACTGGAGTGACGTAATGTGTGAAGTTTATTCAGACTGTACTTCAGTAAACTGGAGAGTTCTAGACAGATCTCCGTTGTCCTTTTCATTAATATTGTAACATTATAGTAGGTAGCTAGCTTGATAGCTTGGTATCCATTTTCCAACAGATGTTTCTAATACCCCTGATTGGTCACCAATGGTCACTGGTCTTGGAACCTGTTGACACAGGTTTGACACAGATTCAAGTTGAATCCTGAGAGAATTATCTGCTAGAAATAAAACTCTGGCGAACTGTTTTCCGCTAGGGGCAATAAATAATAATAATTATTATTGTTGCCAAAGGTTTGCTGCGGATTCACCACTAGTGGCAWACGTTTGCAAACTGTTGGCAACATTTTGTGGCACACGATTTCATTTGCAGAAAATTTGCCAAAAACTTGCAGGAAATTTCAGCAGCAAAAGTATTTTTGTAAGGGTCTGAGAAAATATCAAGCCCTATCCTTGTTACAGGTTGTTTGAAGGTCCACAAAGTGAGTCCCGTTTCAAATGTTTTCTCTATTATTGTATTTTCCAACCTCTGATTCTCACATTCAGGATGCCACCGAYCAAACAACAGTTAAATGGCACAACAACAGTAGTGCGTTGGTATAATAATACAATGCATACAGAAACAGCTGGGTTCAAATTACCCGCAGGAGCCAAGTCCGGATTTGTTATGTACCTGCCTGGGACAGTATAGGCCAACTATGATGTCATTCAGTAATCAATAACAGTTATATACAGTAGAGTATACATTCAGAACACACTGTTTGCTTCTCAGCTGGGTTCTTTGACTCTCTCCGACTTAGCTAGCCCCGCTATAGTGTTGTAATTGAAATGGATGGCTCCAGACTAGGAAAAGGTCACTAGTCGTCACCAGTCACATTCTGTTATGATACGGATCACTTAGGTCACGATACACAGGCCTGCGTAGACTAGTGTCACCTGCAAGTTGGGAGCCCGCTACAGATCATGGCTACATCACATGCTCCATTAATTCTGGTGCAGGGAGTTAAAGATCCCCCCCCCTCTACGTCCGGTGAGCATGCCCCAAAAGGAAAAGACAGTTGTTTTTCTGCCCTCTCAGAGGGGTGTCCTGAGGCTCCCTCAAACTGAGTTTGGGGGGTTTGGATGGGTGGAGGGATTAATGGAACTGATGGGCAGATGGTTGGATGGGTTCAGCCTCTTTGAATACAGTTGAATATACTGTAGAGTTTTTATGAATTATCTTTCGCTCTCTCATTCTGTAACTTAATGTTCATATTGAGTTTGGGTTTAGGTTTAGGTCATGGGCGAAATTAGAGAAAGGTCATACATTTAAAATAACTAGGAATCCCCAACAATTCCATCCCTTCCTTTAGGCGCATGCTTAGTTGATGAAATAAAAAATGTTCTAGAATAAATCAGGACAAACATTTTTACGTTAGAGAAAATATTGCACAATCATGGATAGTCACTGGTGTACCATGAGGTGGAGCGTGTACCGTTCTGTGGGCTTGACGAGTGTGTGACACATAAGGGTTTTAGGAAATAAAAAGTAATGACCCAGCATGATCCACGCATTGAATTCACTTCTCAGAAATGTGACCTTTTTCTGGTTGTTAAATCTGGGAGGGGGGTTGGCTGTGTGGGGTGAAACTGATTTTGAGAGAATTCATTTTTATTTTATTTTACCAGGTGAGTTAACTGAGAAAACATTCTCATTTACAGAAACGACCTGGGGAAAGTTATAAAACATAGTAAAAAACACATACGGTAGTTAACATGCAAAATATATAAGCAGCAAAAAACAAAAACACAATAAAAAACGACATAAGATCAAGCATGGAATCATAAGAAACAAACATATTATTCCGTAAAAAGGTCCTCACACAGCCATCTGAACTGCCTCAGAGGCAATGCTTCATTACGAGCCCTTTCCCAAAAATGCTGAGTTAAAAAGTTAGATAAAAAAATAAGAATTTGCAAATAAAAAGGAAATAGTAGCACCATAAAATTATAATAACGAGACTATATACAAGGAGTACAGGTACCAAGTCAATGCACAGGGGTACCATGTAGCTGACATGTAGTTGAGGTAATTGTAGTAGCACCATAAAATTATAATAACGAGCTATATACAAGGAGTACAGGTACCAAGTAAATGCACAGGGTACCATGTAGCTGAGGTAATTGTAGTAGCACCATAAATTATAATAACGAGACTATATACAAGGAGTACAGGTACCAAGTCAATGCACAGGGGTACCATGTAGCTGACTGTAGTGAGTAATTGTAGTAGCACCATAAAATTATAATAACGAGACTATATACAAGGAGTACAGGTACCAAGTCAATGCACAGGGGTACCATGTAGCTGAGGTAATTGTAGTAGCACCATAAAATTAAATAACGAGACTATATACAAGGAGTACAGGTCCAAGTCAATGCACAGGGGTACCATGTAGCCGAGGTAATTGAGGATAATATGTGCACGTACCGTAGGTGGGGTAAAGTGACTAGCCATCAGGATAGATAGTAAACAAAGTAGCAGCAGTGTATGTGAAAAGTGTGCAAGTGTGTCTATGTGTGAGTGTGTAGCGTCAATATGCATGAGTGTTGTGTGTTCTGTGTGTGTGTGAGCATATCTAGTGTGTGAGTGTGTGTTGGAGTGTCACTGTAGTATCTGTTAGTGTATGGGTAGATTCCAGCAAGCCAGTGCAAGAATGTCAGTGAAAAAAAAGGGGGTCAATGCGAATATCCTGGGTAGACATTTGATTAACAGTCTTGTGGCTTGGGGATAGAAACTGTTCAGGAACCTTTTGGTCCCAGACTTAGCATTCTGATACCTCTTGCCATGCGGTAGTAGAGAGAACAGTCTATGAGTTGGGTGGCTGGAGTCTTTGACACTTTTTAGTGCCTTCCTGGTATAGAGGTCCTGGATGGCAGGGAGCTTGTCCTGGTGATATAATGGGCCGTACGCACTACCCTTTGTAGCGCCTTGCGGTCGGATGCCAAGCAGTTGCCACATCAATCAGTGAATTAGCCTATCAAGATGATCTTCAGGGTGCAGCTGTAGAACTTTTTGAGGATCTGATGGCCCATGCCAAATCTGTTCTGCCTCCTGAGGGGGAAGAGGAGCTGTCGTGCTCTCTTCACGACTGTGTTGTTGTGTTCGTACCATGACACTGCATCTTTATCAGCATCAGAAAATATGATAGCATTTCAACCACATAAAATATGCATCCAAGCCGAAATGAAATATTGTCAGAAACATGTTGGGTCATTTTCACAGCTTTCTATTTYCGTACAAACGGTCAACTGATGTCATCTGGAAATTTTGCACAGAAAATCATTCCATTTTTATTTTTATTTTTTTAGTTATTGAATTTTCTCTCCGGGCCCTCTAAACATCTTTGCTCCAGGAAAGAAGCAGATATGTCAGAGAACTTTACCGATGTCAACTAGATTGAAGCATTCATTCTATCATTTAGGACATTATTATGGTGATTAAGGGTGTATTTAGTCTTATAAGGCAACATATAATGACAGAAGAGAAGCTGCATGTATCTGATTATAGACAAGCTGACTAACAAATAGCCTAACAAAATGTTGGCAGCTATAAGCAGAAACATATCGAAATTAGGCTAAATTAATCCGTCTGACTGTAGCCTACAGCGCATTTTCTATTTTTGTGGGTAGTGTATTTTTGTGGGTCGTGTGCAGCCCTCAAGTTTTCACTTTTATCACATATAGTCRGGCGGTTGCGGATGGGTTATTAGACATTGTGGGTGGGTGCGGTTGAACAAACAGCTGACCCGCTCACCATTAGGGCACAGGGACTATGGTGATCTGCTTGAAACATATAGGTATTACTGACTAGGTCAGGGAGAGGTTGAAAATATTAGTGGATATACTAGCCATGCACTCAGTGCATGCTCTGAGTACATGTCCTGGTAATCCCTGTRGCCTTGTGAATGTTAACCTGTTTAAAGGTTACGGAAGCGTGATCACACAGTCGTCTGGTTTGTGGTTCTCAGTGTTGCTTTCCTCAAAGCCAGCATGGAAGGTATTTAGCTCATCTCATAGGCTCGCGTCACTGGACCTTTCGTGGCTGAGTTTCCTTTTGTAGTCCGTCGTCAAATCAAATCAAATTTGATTTGTCACATACACATGGTTAGCAGATGTTAATGCAAGTGTAKTGAAATGCTTGTGCTTCTAGTTCCGACCATGCAGTAATATCTAACAAGTAATCTAACCTAACAATTTCACAACAACTACCTTATACACACAAGTGTAAAGGAATGAATAAGAATATGTACATAAAAATATATGAATGAGTGATGGCCGAACGGCATAGGCAAGATGGTATAGAGTACAGTATATACATATGAGATGAGCAATGTAGGGTATGTAAACATTATATAAAGTGGCATTGTTTAAAGTGGCTAGTGATACATTTATTACATMAATTATTCCATTATTAAAGTAGCTGGAGTTGAGTCAATATGTTGGCAGCAGCCACTCAATGTTAGTGATGGCTGTTTAACAGTCTGATGGCCTTGAGATAGAAGCTGTTT
The DNA here is from genome assembly GCF_002910315.2 of Salvelinus sp. IW2-2015. Classification (NCBI taxonomy): domain Eukaryota; kingdom Metazoa; phylum Chordata; class Actinopteri; order Salmoniformes; family Salmonidae; genus Salvelinus; species Salvelinus sp. IW2-2015. The sequence goes on along the minus strand of NC_036875.1, from coordinate 4,785,554 downwards.
TTCAGTCTCTCTGTCCCCGCTTTGATGCACCTATACTGACCTCGCCTTCTGGATGATAGCGGGGTGAAGARACAGTGGCTCGGGTGGTTGTAGTCCTTGATGATCTTTTTGGCCTTCCTGTGACATCGGGTGGTGTAGGGGGCCTGGAGGGCAGGTAGTTTGCCCCCGGTGATGCGTTGTGCAGACCTCACTACCCTCTGGAGAGCCTTACGGTTGTGAGCGGAGCAGTTGCCGTACCAGGCGRTGATACAGCCCGACAGGATGCTCTCGATTGTGCATCTGTAAAAGTTTGTGAGTGTTTTTGGTGACAAGCCAAATTTCTCTTCCTAAGAAGCAATTTTTATWAATTTTTGACCATTTTGATTCAAAACAATCACAGTAAGGTACTTAATTGTTAATATTGAGATAAAAGCTGCTGCATTGGATGATTTAACTAACTTATCGAAATGCTTTTTGAAGTAAAGACTTTCATCAATCCAGATGCCTAGATATTTATAAGTGGGGACACGATCAATTGCCCCTTTTCTGATTTTCTCTATTTTTGCATTTTTTTAATACTGAATGTTATCAGATCTTCAACCAAAACCTAATATTAGATAAAGGGAATGTGAGTTTACAAATAAGATTTGAATTAACAAAATGATGCAACACCCAATTCCYCATGTGTGAAAAGGTAATTGCCCTCTTATACTTAATAACTGCTTGTGCCACCTTCAGCTGCAATGACTCCAACCAAACGCTTCCTGTAGTTGTTGATCAGTCTCTGTTGAGGAATGTGTTGTCAAACGGCAGCCGAGCATCGATCATCATGTCACCAGAATAAAACCCTCGATATGTATTGGACAGGAGCATCAAGATCACTGCGCACTTTCACAACCCTGCAATGTTCATCATCATTTATTTCATCTGTAGCMTAATAAACTGCATGGTTTCACGAGTCACGGTGGGAGGACCACACCATACCATCATGTGACTCCAAGTTAACTTTGATATGATGGTTGTTCGATCAATATTTGCGCACAAAGGCGTTTCCACCGCCATTTCTCTGATGATAAATTGTACCGATACAAACAGATCCCACCATGTCGAACGACCAAATTATGTTGATATAAAATCGTACCCGAAACGACCTGCTTCCATCACAGCTGTTATGTTTCTTTTTTGTGATGTTATGCCTTTACTCGCATAAAAACTGTGGATGGAAACATGGTTAGTGGTGTAACAACAGCCTATGTTAACACAAACCCAGTTGGCATCTAATTGTAAAGGGACGAGATGATGGAAGGGGTTATGACCAGTGGTGTGTTGGTGAGGTAAAGTTAGGAGTGACATTTGGTGTCCACAATCACCAGCATGGCTCCAGAATAGGTGCCTGACCAGATGTGGAGTGTTTTTCACTGCCAAAATCCTTCGGATCTCAAACTGTTGCAGATTTTATCCCGGGTCTGTTCAATTGAGGAAAAACTATACTAGGGTTATTTTTTTTTTAAAGAATTTAAAATGTATTATAAAAACAAATTTAGTACAATACCATAAGAAAATGTGGTAGGACAAATAAGTGCAAAAAACATACTGTTCGCCGGTCTGTAATTCATGAAGAAATGGATCATGGAGAGATGAATAGTTGTTGTGTTTGGGTGAATCATTTTCATATGGTTAATCTCTTATTGTTATGTAAAGCCTTTTTACAAGCCTCTTGATACAGCAAGTTTGGTTTCCATCTCATAAAAAATCCATCGGTTTTCTATTGTGCTTCTATAAAAACTATCCCAAGTCTCTCATCAAAGTAGAGGAAATGTGTATTTAAACCACTAGAGGGTGTACAACCATTGACTAAAAACAAAGAATAGGAAACAATGCAGAGGGTATGGCTGTCTTATGCTCTGATTTTGGACCTAGTGTTCTCCTGTAAGGTGTGAGACATTTGTTTTTATGTTACAGCGATTGAAGCTATGACAATAAATGTACATCCTTGCATTCACTAATAAAATTATAATGTAGAGTTCTGCTGTGTGTTTGGGCCCTTGGCATTTGGTGTGTGTGTGTGTGAGTATGTGCGAAGGTACCGCAGGGCACTCCTTCTTTGTCAGGGGGCCTCATGTGGCTTGTGTCTGTTCTCATCATCACCATCTCCCCCATAGATCAGATACTGGCTGCCCAGGCCCCTCTTCCCCTGTCCCCCTGTCCCTAATGCTCCCATGACGGCTCCTCGCTCACAGCTTCAGTATTGGGTTTAGCTATTTAATGTAACACTTCGTTTTTCAGGAACACCCGATTATGTGCGGATAGTGAGGAAGGGTGTTTGTGTGTGTGTGTGTGTTTGTGTGTGCAAACAGTGAGATAACCTTATCACCCTTCCTCCAAGTGTCCAATAAGAGTAAATAGCATGTATTGCAGAGAATTTGTGAATTATTCACGAAATTATAAAACCGAAAATAATTCCTAGGAATAATTAAATGCAGGTGTCCATACACAACACATCTTCAAAATAATTTCAAAATAATTCTTCCTTAATCTAAGCTGTCAGGGTGTTGACAGTGTTTCAGCTGGTTGTGAAGCCCATATACCATGGAACTCTAGTTCAGTGTCCCATTGAACTTCGGATGACTTCACACCAGAGTTGGACTTGTGAACATTCGCTTTCTATAAGAGCCAATTTGTGCTMGATCCAAAATGTGGTCAGAGGCGCTGTATGGATGGCGTGGCACAATTGCGGCGCCTCCGGAGGCACACAAATGCCCAATTGAGCTCCGTATCGTAACAACGAGGAGGGCTCCCTATAGCTCCGCATTGACAGGATGGAACGACRGTCAGTAGGTATGAATACCCTGACTTCTGCTCAGGCCATATCACCATAAATGTTGCACGGCCAATGCAGACAACGGATTGACCATGCAGTGCCTTTAAAGGGGCCTCATTTATCAACCATGCATAGGCCTACATTTCTTAAGGCTTGCACACATGGCAGTCAATGTGCCTCTTAAAGATGCTGCAAGGTCAAGCCACATCTGCATTGGCCTTGCAGCATTTAGGATGATATGGCCTCTGCAGAAGTCAGGGCATTCAGACGTATTGTGCTTTGCCAAACAGCACAGAGCTGTTGTCAAGGAAGTCAGTTTGTGTTTACACAAGACCTCCCACCCTCACCTACCGTGATCCAATCATGTCAAGGCAGAGCCCTCCACATTGTTAAAAAAATGTGAGGGCGCAGGGAGATGCTGTATGGAGCTCAATTTGGCCTCTGCGTGCCTCCTGAGGCTCCGCAATTGCGTCACACCTTCCAATTGGCGCCTCCAACCACATTTTAGATCAAGCATAAATTGTCTCTGAGCGTTCATCTGCCAATCGCTCAGTGCACTGTGTTTTAGGGACCAGACATCTGGCTGCCTATATTTTTCATGCGAATCTACATGTAAAATCGGCGTGCACTCGGTGTGCAAATTGTTTTCAGAGGTGCTAAGTAGGCTACTCTCTACCAGCAAAACGCTATTGGTGTGTCTGAGCCCTTACTAAATTCGGGCTACTTTGAGATTGTAGGATTTGCGAGCACCACAAATGATTGGGATTTATCAAACTGTCGCACACAACATATGCGCATGTTTTCATTGAATCAGAGTTATATTATTAGTGTGGGCACGTTAACAAGCGCTACAACCCTGCTCGGGAAACGCCCTCCATTCACCTTTTATGGTAACAAAAATTCCCTCATTTGATGTATGATTTGGAAATGTTGGAACTGGGCCATGTCCGTTTCATAAAGAAAGCAGAATACCACATTTGATCACATTTCTGTAGGGGTGTGGGCAGAAAGATTTCATCTTTGACAGGGACTTTTTCAACCAGGAAATGCATGCGGCCTATAGTGAATGCTAAGCATTCTGCAATATTGATTTCCTACTGAACAATTTAAAGTAAATGCTGTTTCCAGTCCACACTTTTATGCAAAAGAGGAATTGTTGTTCAATATTTTCTTTATCAATACATGATTGTGTTTCGTTCTCCTGCCTTGGTATATGCTCTGAGATTAAATAGGCTGAAATGGCATAGCAATACTGTAGCCTACCCATAGACTACTATTTGTTGTGTAACGGCGGGAATAATATAAACCAGTTATGTCAGGAAAGGAGAGAAAAGTCCTGCAATATGAGTATGATTTAGGCCTGTATGATGAAACTATAAAATCATTAGGTCTACGTTTTAATGTTTTTATTAGGCTACAATTTTTATTAGGCTACAATTATTATAATTCGTGTGCAAACACCTCCAATTTCGCCCAAAAGAACAATACGCCTATTTGATTGCAATACAACTGATCAACCTTATTGAAGTTGTGCACATGCATGGCTTGAGATTTGCGTGGAGATACGCACACTTTCCCGTCAAATTCAATAGGCCTACCAGCCGTTGCAGGAAAGCTGGCGCAAGCAAGGCTTAGATATATTTTTTGGGGTGCGCTTGAACCTCTGATCAATGAGGCCGCTGGGACTTTTTTTTTTATAGCGTCGTGTAAATTTAACACMATTTCTGAAAAGACTACACACTCACAAAAATATTATGATTCATAAATTTAGCGCATGGCCTACATTTGCATGTTTCAGACCAGTCGCAAAATTGTGCAYGTATGAATGAGCATTAATAATCAGCCTGAAAAACGTAATTCAACTTTTATGGTGACAATTACGCCCTTATTTGCTGTATTCTTTGGAAATATTAGAATTAGGCCAAGACAGTATCTAAAGGAAATAGCAATGGCGAAATTGAACAAATGACTTTGGAGAACAGCTTTTTTTGACAGAATGCTTTCTTTTGCAGTGACATTTGCTGTATCTGACCTGTTCTGAAAGACAAAAACAATTGCACATTGTTGTGGACTTGTAAACAGATCATTTGCATGCAATATGTTTTGCAGTCACTTTTTCCCGAACATAAATAGGCTATGCTGCACTGTCCAAGAATTCTGAAACATTGTCTACTTTTWAAAAAATGAATGAAAACTACAGTAGGCCTACTTACACTCTCACAGTGGTAGCATACACACTTCAATGCAAAATATTAAATGTCTGTTCACCTGTTAAATTCTACTGTATGTTATAAACCAAGCTCCCTGTCAGATGCATATAGCAAAAACGAGCCGATCTAATAGGCCCAATTAAATGAGAGGTGCGCATGGTCATTTGTTCTATGGCTATTGGCTACCTCGGGATAATTAACTCATCATGGCCAGAAAAGGTAAGGAATTTATTCTGAAATAGTTATGACATATGTGTTAGTATTATGTTTATAAATGAAATATTGTCTACTTGAGAAATTTGACATTACAGTATTCAGACCTAGCCTACAAACGTCAATGGAAAAGGTGAACTGTCTTGTTCCACTGTTAAACTGCGCGGCGGATCTGAAATAGCATCTCTTTACTAGTGTGAAGTTGGTCCAATTAAATGAGAGATGGGATGAATGGTAGCCTATCGAACTTGTTGTAGGTCTATAGGCTATTTTGCTTGTAGCCTATGAAACCATCACAGTCAGAAAAGGTGAGGAATGTATTCTTCAATGATCATGGAAATGAAATAAATAATAGGAAATACATGACGATTTAAAAAAAAAATATATATATATATATATATATTAGAATGCAAAGATAACTAATGGCAATTGATTGCATCTTGTTATCAGCCTATATTTAACTACTTGTTTTTTTGTTATGAATAAGAGTGCCATCATATATTCCCCATTTGCAAAAGGCTACAATTAGGCTACGTTTTCCTTCTTGCAAAGCAATACTTCAACAACTAGAAACTGTGTGTACACATGTTCTAAAGTTTTCGGGAGGATAAGACATCCTCACCTCAAGCTCAGTTTTTATAAATCCAAACTTTTGCTTGAAAACTGGAGCACTCACGTTTTGGGGCATATTGTCTGCATAGCAGCATTTATAAACGAGGCCCCTTAAATGTGTGTAAATTTCACACAACGTTTTTGCATGGTCAATTTCTGAAAAGTCCGCACAGTACAAAATATTGAGATTGATCAACTTGCCGCATGCCATATAAAGCATATTTCCCGTTATAAATCAGACCTGTCATAAAACTGTGCGTGCAAGAACGAGCATTTTACTCTGCCTGGACCCCCCCCCACATTCACCTTTTATAGTGACAATAAGATCCTTTATTTGCAGTATAATTTGAAACTGTTGGAATTAGGCCACGGCATGCAAAATTGTTGTTCAATATTTAGTTTATCAATAGATTATTGGGTTTATATGTCTTGCCTTGCTATTGGCTCTGAGATGAAATAGGCAGTGATGTCGCGCTCCTATTGCACAGCAGCACTGTAGCCTACCCATACTGTCAACGATTGTACATAAAGCTGCAGTCTATTTATTGTGTTGGCAAAATGGCTTCATCTTTAGCAGTCATTTATGCTGTATCAGGAAAATGACTGTCAGTTTCTGAAAGAGAAAACACTGGCAAATTGTTGTTGACCTGTCAGCAGGTTTGAATTCAACAATGTTTTACATCAACTTTCCCCCGACTTAAATATGATGGACTGCCCGTGAAATCTGAAACATTGTCTAGGACAGGCTACACATTTTTTTTTTCAATACAGTACTTGATTAAGTAGAATGCATGGGCCTACTTTAATGTAAAAGGTCAAATGTTCAGCTGTTGTTTACCGGATATCATAAACCGTGCTGCCTATCTATTTACTAGGCTACTAGGTCGAACTAAATGAGAGATGCGCATGGTCATGTGTTGTAGGCTATGGCTCCATTGGGAATATGAACCCATCATGGCCAGCAAATGAATTTATTCTGCAATGGTTATGAAAAGAAAATCTTCGGAAAAAGATTCCTATGTCTAATGATTTTAGATTCTAAATATAAAATAGATTTTCACTCGCTTTTCATCATATCCCCCACAATTGGCCTACTTACTTGCCAGCTTGCAATACAATATTCCAACCACTAGCATATGTGCATGGTGTAAATTTTGCGGGTAGGTGAGCACACATTCTCACGTCAAGTAGACTTTTTTATTTTGTATTTTTTTTACAAGCCAAGTTTTGCGTGAAAACTGGCGCATGCACATTTTGGGGTGTATTTTATGTGTACACACTGTTTATAAATGAGGCAACTGGTGTATGTCAATTACACCTGCACTGCTAGCAGGACAGAGGCTACAGCCACAAACTGACTTTATGTTTTTTTAAATCTAAATGGCCTCTCTTTTTTACATGGATTCCATCAGATTATACACTGAGTATACAAAACATTAGGGACACCTTCCTAATATTGAGTTGCCCCCCTTTTTACCCGTCAGATCAGCCTCAACTCACCAGGCCATGGACTACAAGGTGTCGAAAGCGTTCCCCAGGGATGCTTGTTCATGTTGACTCCAGTGCTTYCCACAGTTGTGTCAAATTGAATGGATGTCCTTTGGGTGGTGGGCCATTCTTGATACACACAGACAACTGTTGAGTGTGAAAAACCCTGCAGCATTGCAGTTCTTGACACACACACAAACCAGCGAGCCTGGCACCCAATGGCTGGTTTTCATGCATGCCAAGGGAAGTCAGCTTCCCTCAAAATTTGACAGAGAAAAATAAATAAATGCATACATGTATCTTTCGCCACTCAATTCTCAAGAGGCTGAATGTATCTCACAGTAGAAAGCATCAGTGAGAGCGAAACAGTGCCCCTCTGTGTCTCTACTTGTAGGCATTCTATCTGATAATGTCTGGTCCAAGCTAATATCACRTTTTTCCCGCCAGTAGCATTGAATGCAAGGGAAGCCAGCGAGCATTTGGCCTCCCTTGATAAAAAAAAGTATAACAAATTAGCCAGTCAGCATTGAGCTAAACTGAGCGAGCTCAACTGTRAATGGTCCTGGCGAAGCAAACAAAAGTGTCAAGGGAAGCAAGCTTGGATTTTGGCGTCACTCCTATCAWATCGCATTGAGCGCATACGTCATTGACAAACAACTTGAATTGTTGCATCTCCTTGTGTTATCTAGCTAAAATTGTCCCTTTCCTTAATTAGTCATGGATGGAGATAGGGATTTRGACTTGTGGTTTTACTTCATTCTCTGTACTGGCCAATGATTACAACTGCGATTCTGATGCAACCATTAATCCATACATTGTGCCCCTGCCCTGAGAGGATGGACGTTAAATATGTAGCTCGATCGAGAAGGCAAATGTTAACTAGCTAACATTGCCCATAAATGGAAGTTAGGCTAGCGAGCAAGCATTTTAGCCAGGTAGCCTAGGTCAACAACAAATAAAAGCGTGTACTGTATGACACAGTGACAGACCGTTTCATCAACATGAAAGAGAGGAGGATGGCATTGACGGTTCTCCACAAGTAGGGTGAGTCAACACGTATTTCCMCTTGCACGAACGCGCACACACAGAATCCTTCTTTAACCTGTCTCCTCCCCTTCATCTACGCTGATTGAAGTGGATTTAAGAGGTGATATGAATAAGGTATCATAGCGTTCACCTGGATTCACCTGGTCAGTCTACGGCATGGAAAGGTGTTAAATGGTGTTAAAGCAGGTGTTCCTAATGTTTTGTACACTCAGTGTGGACGTTTGACTGATTCATTCATTCAATGAAGGATTCTTGTCTTTTAAACAATATTGTGGTTTCTATTTTAACCATGTCAAGGTTCCTAATACCAAACAGATCATGAACTCAAATCAAATTAGACTGGATTGAGAAGAAATTAGAATCTGTGCATCAATGCAGGAGTTAATTACAAAAACTATATCTTACTCATGCTTTAGGATGATAATTTATTTAATGTGTAAAATTATCAATGACTTCTGGGAGTACTATAAAGTCCAAAAGTTATGGATGGAGTTAGAAAGTTGTCTGTCAATTATTTTGAAAAATTGTTTACTTAAAAACTGGAAATCGAATGATCCTCCATCGTTAAAGACAGCGGAAGAATCAAATGCATYATTATTTAAATGTTGAAAAGGTGTGGGCGACAGAGAAAAACAGAATACCGCATTTTGAGACCATATGGCATGGAGTCTTACAAGCACTGGAGATAGATGCAGCGGGAACATGTGGGTCCGGGCAGGTGTCATGTCATTCATGTCTGTGTGCTTGTCTGTTGTCTTTTGTTTGTATCTGTTTGTATTGTTAACAAAATAATCATAATAATCTCACAAAAAATAATTCATCGATTTTAGTCATTTTTGTGAATAATATAAGCTCTGAACCCACTGCCCTCTTATTTAGCATGGTGGCCTATGTCATTGTAATGCATACAAACTTGCACAAAGACCCTTTCTCCGCACACACAACATGACATTATCATCATAATGAAGAGGGATGTTGAAGCAAGACAGCTTCATAACGGCCATAGCAAGTGAGTAAGAAGAACAAAACTCTGCTTCGCTATTGAGACAGGACCATAACAAAAGGCTGCCCCCAACAATAACTATATTTTGGGTAGCTGCTCTCTTTACCCTGATGTTACCCCAACATGTACATATTATCATTAAACAAAGCCTGTATTTTTCTTCCTCCAGTGCCTCTGGCCTCGCTTGAAGACGTTTGGTCTTGTCCCGCGGTCTGTGTCTGTGTGTGTGTGTGTGTCTGTGTGTGTGTGTGTGTGTGTGTGTGTGTGTGTGTGTGTGTGTGAGCGTGAGAAGTGCGCAACGTGTGTTGCATTGTGTGTTAACGATGTGGCCGTTCCCCGGTCCGTGTACAAGCGTGCATGTGTTTATCTGAAGACGCTGTCCCCTGGTCCGTGTACAAGCGTGGCATGTGTTGTATCTGAAGACGCTGTCCCCTGGTCCGTGTACAAGCGGTGCAGTGTGGTTATCTGAAGACGCTGTCCCCTGGTCCGTGTACAGAGCTGGTGCATGTTGTGTGTATCTGAAGAGCGCTGTTCCCTGGTCCGTGTACAAGCGGGTGCATGTGTGTGTATCTGAAGACGCTGTTCCCCTGGTCCGTGTACAAGCGGTGCATTGTGTGCTGTATCTGAAGACGCTGTCCCCCTGGTCCGTGTACAAGCGGTGCATGGTGTGTATCTGAAGACGCTGTCCCTGGTCCGTGTTCAAGCGTGCAGTGTGTGTATCTGAAGACGCTGTTCCCCTGTCCTGTCAGCGTCGGCAGGCCAGCAGGTTTCCAGGTCATCTAAGGCGATGTGCATATTTTGGACGTCGGCTCGGCTCGTTGTATTATCGTTTAATTCACAGACCATGGACTAATTATTTCAACAGCTAGAGCTTGGCGGTGAGCAGACTGACAGTTGCCGTCATTGGAGTGATCAGTCTTGTTTCCACGGGCCTCAGCCCGGGACCTTTTTGATGTATATTACCAGTAATTGGTGCCACAGCCTGCGACCATGTTTAGTAAACCTTTGTGCCATTTTCCAGGACGGTGCCCATGAAGAATTCTTGGAAGCTGGTCTGTCTGTCTATCTGTCTGAGGAGGAGAAGGAGATGGAGGAGATGTCTTGAGATGGGATTGGGAAGGCTGCTCTCTGTAATCTGTTGTACCATATCTTATTCATCATCACTGTCATCATCATCATCAGTAAAAAAAGACTGTAGCTCTCTCTCTCTCTCCCCTTTCAAGGCCTGCCTTTAACTATTGAACTTCACCCTAATATGAAATTAGACAATACATTGTACATGAAATCCCTTTGGAGCAGCTGCACATTTTAAGTTAGATTATCTTAAACAAAGAATATACAGTACATGAGTCTTTCAACTGCACCCCAGTTATATCAAGTGAATATACTACAAAAACTAAACCGATTTTTAGACAGTAGGCTTGAAAATAGCTATTAAATATGTTGTTGAGGAATGAAGAGACATTATTGTAAAGTTAAAAATTCTTTAAAAAAAATGTGCTTAATAATCTCACTTTGGAGGCTAAGATACAAAGTCTACACATACAAAGTCCAAACATCGTTTGACCCTAATATACATTTCCTAGTTWAATTATTTGTTTATTTGTTTGTTTTGTCGGGGCGAAAGTTGGTGGTATTACCAGGACATCAGTGCTTGTTGAGTGGTATGGTGCTGATCCGGTAACGTGCCTAGTTCACGGTGGAGTTACAGTGTCTGGCAAGTAGGGTGGGGGTGAGGTTGGGGGGGGGGGGGGACTCTAGCAGGTTACCGGCTGCCAGATCCTACAAGTGTACGCAGGCCAGATGTAGGATGACAGGGAGCTGCTCATTAGGCTGAATCAGTGTCACGATGTGACAACTGGAGAACTTGAGGCTTCTCTCGTCACTCACTCTACTCACCCCAAGCCTGGACCAGACCAGACTGGGTCATAGCCCCAGTATTGGCTTGTACCCCAGCACCAGCTCGGCAATGGAATAAGCAGTGTACCCCAAGCCCAGCCTCTGCCCCAGCCTCTATTACTCAACCTTATAAGCTGCCTATAAGCCTATAGCCTCCAGCCTTCTCTCACATCTCCAGTACCAAGCCTAATCCTACCACCAGTCCCATTCCCCATACCCCAGCCCGATACCCCAAACCATCCCCATGCAGCCCCAACCCAGCTCCAGCCTCAGCTGTATGTCTGGCCTGCCCTGGTCCCTCTGGGTCCCCCTCCACAGGCCGGAGTTGTGATATCTATATCAGTCTGCCCCGAGACCAGACAACAGGGCCCAGTGTGGCTCTAGAGAATTCCCCCTCTCCGCCAACGACTAACTCTAAGCGCTCCTCCGCTCATACAGTATGCTCCAGCGTCTCCAGTGTCCAAACCATTTAGCATCTGACGGGTCGCTTTGCTCTGAGCCATTTAGGCCGTGTTGCAATTATAGATGTGTGGCTGTTTGGTCGGCGATGTGCTTTGATCTATTTGCGGTGAGATGGAATGGAAGGGGGAAGGAGGTAGGGGTCATTTTCAGTCTCTTTCTACAAGAGGTCCAGATCACGCACCTCTGACATCCACTCTGTAACAGTGGGTTGTGTGAAGCATTGAGCGTAGTACGAGTCAGTAACTTGCTCCTATGGCAAAACTGCAAAACTTTACATGTGTTTATGTGCACGTGTGTGTCTGTCCATGTGTGTGTGTGTGTTTGCTTGCATGTGTGTGTCTGTGCGTTTGTGCACCCTTGTGTGTGTGTGTGTCCACAGTACACATACTTACATGTGTGGAGGTGAGGGCTAGCCAAATGGAGTGTCGGACAATCTAAAGGGTGCTGGTATAAACCCCATCTGTTGAGCTGCCAAAATTCACCAAAGGGCAACATAGTAAGTGTTGGTGTACAGTTTTAACGCCTTGTCATCTTGGTTCGTAGTGCCTTAGGTGGTGAAAAATGGAAAACAAAATGTTCTGCTGACAGCATTCTTATGCCCAGGGTGTGTTAGTATTTATATCATAAAGGTGCTAACACATCCTGGTTTTACAGGCTGACCATTGCTGGGGGAGTGTGTGTGTGTGTGTGTGTGTGTGTGTGAGGGAACATTCTGTGTCTCACACTGTTAATTAGTATAGGAGCTCCTGGTGTCGGATACATTTTACGATTCAATAATTCTGCTGTGGAGGGAAGTTATTTACTGTCCTGTGTCTCAAAGTTGGATATTACTGAGTTATAACACTGCCTTTTTAATTGTGAGTGTTACTGTTATTTGAAATGGGCCTATGGATAGACTAGGTTGTGGCTGGGGTATAGGGGCTCACGCTGTGGCTGGGGCTGCGGCTGGGGCTCGGGTATATGACTGGGGCTGGGGCTCGGGTATATGACTGGGGCTGGGCTCGACACCTGAAACTGGGGCTGGAGGTAGAAAATTGACTCTTAGAATACAAGGGGTAGAAACTATGGGGTACAGGGTGTAGGTAGAGTAAGAGTATAGGGCTGGGGCGTGTGTCTCTGTCCGTGTCCCTCTCTGTGTTTAAGTTTGCAGTGGAGGCTTTAAGCAGGCTAAGTTTTTAGTAAGATTCCCTCCTCCGGTCACTGCCCCAACCTGTCACTTGTCTCATTGTCATCGTTTGCTTGTGTATTAAAAATGCAAGGGTCACGTGTATGGCATTTGGTGTTTGTCTCCAGTGTACCGGTGTGTCCTTGTTAACTAGTCAATTGTGACCACTTTGCAAAGCTGCGCCGGCGGCGCCTTGGGCGAAAGTGTGATTTCATAATGTTTATCGTGTAAGTGACAAGCCTGATGGAAAAAATGGTAATGATCCCACCCCTGATATGAATAATGAATAAACTCATATCAATTCATAAATAGGGGGGACACACAACAGATGACAATAAGCAAGCATATTATTCTTGTCGGTTTCTGTTGGTCTGTCAGACAAAAGCGGAAAGGGTTACACACATGAGAAGTGTATAGCACTTTCAGCATTTAATAAGAAACAGTACTAATAAGACATTTTAATAGGCTCATACAGTGTGTGCTTATTATAACTGCACCATAATGCGTTGCCTGTTAGCCAAAGAGAAACCAAAGTGTTACACGAAGTAAGAGTAAAGATAATGTACATACACAACGCAAGGGCACAACACTTCTATCTTTAGTCACAGAGGTGTCCTTTTTACTCCCCTGACATGAACGCGTGTAGATGTGTCCTGAGGTGAACCGAGTGTAAACAGCTATGGTTCCTCTCTGATGTTCGAGACGTGTCCCAGTCCTAGTGTCGCATTTACCGCTGCTAACATTCCTACTGGGTTTGTTCCAGCTCAGTGCAGCTGGAGTAGAGCAGCAAAGGCCCATGCATTCTCATTCATAAACACACCCTAGAGGCCTTATAGTCCTCAGTGTCGAATATACTGTGAGGGTTAGGTTGAGCCAATGTTAAGACTCTTCTGGGATATRAATAGGGGGGAAAATGATACAGGTACTCAGATTAGATTAAATACACTTTGTGTTTCAGTTTTATTTTAAAGTAAGCAGTAGCACTTCAGCATACTGTCTATGTAAGTAAACTGAATAGCGTATGTCAGGGCCATTCAACTTAGTGCTGGAGGGCCGATACACTTCTGTTTTCTATTCTCTCCATCTAATCAGGGACCTTTCAGACCTGGGACACCAGATGAGTTGACTCTCTGGCCAATCAGTGACATGAATCAAAACTCCCACCATGTCTGGAGTTTAATATTTTTTACTGTCAAAATAAATACTAGTAACATACAGCATTCCAAGGACTAAGGACCCCTTCAATGGTCCTTGGTTAAAATGCCAGCATACTTTAACTAGCCTACAATCATATCTAGGATTATCGCAAATCACGTCATTCCCTTTTAACAGGTAGCCTATGTGTGCATCCATAATCGTGTTTTTCTCATAACCTCTCATGCAACACAAATACAATCCCTAAACAAAGTGATTGGTAGATGGTGATTTTTGGAGGTCTGCCTTGACCAGCTCATTAATTCAGTTAAATGAAGTGAGAAAGTGGGAATCAGGGTGAACCCAACGGGAAAAACAGCCCTTAAAACCATTTCCTGTGATTTGGTTAATGTGTGCAGAACAGCTCTCTCTCTCCATTTCTTCTCTCTCTCTTTCTCTCTTCCTTCCTTCTCTCACAACACACACACACACACCACACACACACACACACACAACACACACACACACACACACACACACACACACACACACACACACACACACACACACACACACAACCACACACACACACACACACACACACACACACACACCTCTATCCCTGTCTCTTCTTCATTCCTTTCATATCCAACCATCCCTCCCTCCCTCTCTCTCTTTGTCTGTCTCTCTCTCTCTCCATTGCTGGGTCAGTGACTTCTGCTTTCGGTCGGTGCTCAGTCTAGTATCGTCCACCAGCTTGGGGCTGCAAGGACTTAATGCCTCCTGACACTCCCAGCCTCATCACTCCCCATCGCATTATTCCAATAATGTAGAAGGATTTCAGGGCCTGGGGATCGCGTGAGGGGATTTAATTGGGAAAACCCAAACAATCTAAACTCATAAAGCCCATTGAGAGACTACAGACGGAAATGTGATCTTGTGCACTGTCCCTGTCAAATAAATTCCTTAAATAAATTGTTGGAGAGTCACAGAAAATGATTGGATGAATGTGTTATGGTCTCCTTTGTCTCAGATTTTCACAGAAGTGTCTTCTGATTTGTGTCTACACTCTTAGAAAAAGGTGCTACCTAGAACCTAAAAGGGTTCTTCAGCTGTCCCTCCCCATGGGAGAACCCTTTGAAGAAACCTTTTTGGTTCCATGTAGAATCCTTTCCACAGAGGGTTCTACCTGGAATCCAAAAKGGTTCTACCTGGAACCAAAAAGGGTTCTACCTGGAACCAAAAAGGGTTATTCTATGGAGACAGCCAAATAACCCKTTTGKAATGCTGTAGAGAAACAGAAAGTACACGTTTTCGGACTAGCATTACCATTTTCAGAATTCTCTCTAGGAATCCTTCTAGTCAGTAAGCAAAATTGTTGGTAATATTTTTGATAAAATAGTTCTGTATGCACATGGACAGCTTCATTTTCATGTTGCCACCTCACCCACACTCTTAGAAAAAAAAGGTGCTCTCTAAAACCTAAAAGGGTGATTTGGCTGTCCCCGTAGAAGAACCCTTTGAGTAATAATTTTTCATTCCAGGTAGAACCCTTTGGTTCCAGGTAGGACCCTTTTGGGTTCAATATAGAACCCTTTCCACAGAGGGTTCTACATGGAACCCAAAAAGGTTCTACCTGGAACTAAAAAGGGTTCTATAACTAAGTGCACATACCCCTGAGTATGCTGATTTCTTTGGCCTATGTAACTCTAACTGGTCAGCAGGCCTATAGCAATATCAGTATCTTCTTTAAAGGAGCACCACTCTGAATTGTTGCTTAACCCAAGCACTGACCCTGCCACACACTATATTCATCCCCCCACACCAGATTCACCACAACACTATTCCCCTTCTAGGCAAAAGGGAATCACTCATTGTATATCAACCACAGGGCTTTGGAGAACATAAAGTGAACAAAAAAACGACCAGTGCCTACTCATCTGTTAAAAGCCAAAGTGATCTGGAAAGTTTGTATGGGAGGGTTTTTGACGGTGCCCTGCTGCTTTATCAGTGCAGCACATGCTGCAGGCACTGGCATCCCCTATTGCCTTCCAGGTCATTGGACAGGCTCAGSRGGGGGGKGGGGGKKGGGGGGGGGGGGGGGGGWTTCAGTCCCGTGACACATCCCTGATTCGCAGCTGGACGCGTAGCAAGGTATCATGGTAAATGAGTCGGTAAAACATCATTGGTTTGAAGAGCGTGAAATATTGTCATGATATCATTTGTAATTCCTGATCTGCTGGACTGCCGGTGGTGGTGGGAGGAGAGGAGAGGGGAGAGAGAGAGAGAGAGAGGGCAGCAAGGCTCTGTCTCTGGTAATGAAAGTTTTCATTCCTCTCCTCCCTTACTCTCTCTCTCTCCCCCTCTGTCTCCATTGCTCCCCCTCTCACAGACTTGCCTCTTAATGCGATAAGGCAATCATTAAGCATACCGTGTGTCTCGGCCGTGTGGGTTATAGGTGTTGTGGCCTTGACACGAGAGGTTTATGACACCTTGTCCTGTTTCGAGATTTGGGTTTTGCTCTTCATCACACATGACTCATTATGATGCTTCAGTTTGGATCGGGGTTTGTCCCAATGACTCATTAGCGTTCTCTTGGATTATCTCTGTCCTACTGAGAAGTAGTAATAACAGTGATGTGGAGTTGTCCTGAGACCGAGGTTAACTAACCCCTGTTGCTATACGGTTGTATTCAGTAGTGAGCAAACATTTAGCAACAGTGTGAAACGGGGAGGTATTACCTGAATTTAACATCCAATTAGAACACAAAGGTTGTGGGTTTGCGTTGCAAAACATTTTGGTACGGTGTGCCCTTCTGAACGTGACCCAGGTTTCAACAGTGTCAGGCCATGCTACAATAAGGACATTTCAGCCCACTAATGAAGAATCTACCCTGGTATATCTCAGACATAACAGCTTAATTTACTCACGTGCAGCCTCTTTTAAAACTGGAACGTACAGTGATATAATTACTAAGTGTAATTATTGTCTATTAGGTTACAAATTCACAAGCCATACTTGAAGTGTTCTATTAATTGTACTTCTACGATTTACCATATTGTCTTTCCGTAGCTAGGCTTCCACCAACTTGTCGAAAGATTTTAAAGCGAATCAAATATTCACACCAAAAAATATAAGCTGTGCGTGATGACAAGGGTGCACACTTTTTCGCCTAAGTTTTCACGTACCAAATAAAAAACGTTCAAATTTTCAACTCTACCGATGGTTTTGTCACAAAAGCTGTTCTGACAAATAACAAATCTCATCTTGGCTCGTGCTCTAGTCTAGCCAAYAGTTTTCTGATGAAGTGGAGAGGGTAGGTTACATGATGAGATATAAGAGCAAGATCATTATGTGTGCATGTAAAGCAATGCACAACTCTAGATTTCTTAAATACTCATATTATTATTTGATTTCTTCAGCTCGCTCAGTGCTTTAACTATTCGGTCCTTAAGAGTCTATTGATGCACCGGTGGGTCGATCTAAGTAACATAATAGAAAAATCCCCATCAAAATCTGTCAGTTTAAGCTTGAGATAACTGTCTYTTTGCCTGGGCTGCGTCTCAATCCACCGCATCAGCCTAAACTCTTCCTGCTTTTCTACGTCTGGTGGGAGGACAACACAATATCATTGTCTGACTCTACGTTTACTTCAACATGATGGTTATTACATCAATATTTGCGCCTGTAAGGCGTTTCCACCGCAATTGTCGTTTAATCTATTTCACCAACAAAAAAAGTATCCACAGTCGTCTGGCATTTTTTTGTGATTTTGACATTAGGGGTGGCTGGTAGTCTAGTGGTTAGAGTGTTGGGCCACTAACTGAAAGGTTGCTGGATTGAATCCCTGAGCTGACAAGGTAAACATCTGTCGTTCTTCCCTTGAACAAGGCAGTTAACCCACTGTTCCCTGGTAGGYTTTCATTGTAAATAAGAWTKTTTTCTTAACTGACATGCCTAGKTAAATAAAGGTAAAACAAAATTAGGACATATTTGCTGTTTCCATCAGGCCTGTCATGAGATTTTTTCTGCATCAGTTAATTAATACACATAAAATGGTTGGATGGAAGCATGGTTAAAGGAAATCATGATAATGCATGTGACCCTCTGTGTTTTGAAAGTTCTATGTCTCGAAAACTTCCTGATATGCAAAACATTTTGGGACTGTATCAACAGTGGACTAATGAAACAAATACCAAATTATAGTTTTTGAGTGGTATTTTCCTTTAATATTATATTATTGAATGATGATATTTTGATGAGATACATAATGTAAAGATATTAATCATGATTATGTGGAAGCCTGTAATTCATTTCCCACTGGGAACACAGATTAATTGGTAGAAATAAGCTTTCAGGTAAAACTTSTATAAGACATTTTGGCAACTAATTTATTCATTTTATTACAGAGTCATACATGTTCATCTTATTCAACTACAAAAAGAGGAATTGTTCCAATATTTCACATTTTACTCAATGATGTATGTCTATGGTTTAGTAGCCCTGTGCTACTTATTTTTCTTTATTTTTTWACTTTTTACGATGTGTGACAAATGTTTGAATAAAAACATAGGCACATACATTTTGTCAAATCATTACTGTAAAACGTCCATTTATTGTTGGTTTAATTAAAAAAACACGTGGTGTGGATTACATTTAACTTTGGTAGAAGCTCACATCAGTATTGAATTATAGTAGTTTTCCACAAATGGTCATACTGTATTATAATCAATCTATTATAGTTCTTAATCAATAAGAAAACTATGACTGTTTCTCCCTCATAATTACAAGAATAAAAGTTGATCTTATGTAACAGAAATCCCTGACATATTTGAATTCTTCCATGTGATCTTTAATGTTTAGACTACGGTATGTGTGTGTGTGTGTGTGCACACAAGCGCATGTGTGTGTGTGTGTGTGTTTGTTGGAAGGGGTGCTAAGGATGGACAAACACCAGCCGCCTGTCTGCAACCACAATGGAGACCTTGGATCTAAATGTCACGGTTTCATAACGGATCTACTGACATTTGTGTGATGGGATTTAGCTATGGGTTAATGTGGCCRACACTGGCACGCTGCATTGATGTCAGTCTAACCCGGACCTGTGAAGTCTATCTTTCCATGTTTTTGGGTCCCCCTCCACTCCCATAACCATCTCTCAAAGAGATGAATTGGATTCTATGGTGGTTATGGCCAATTAATTTCTCAGGCAAGTCTGTTTGATATGTGGGTTTGTTTTATATCATGTCAATGCGCCTTGGGAGTTGTTATCGTTTAATTTTTGGGGGGAGGCGATCGGTATTAAAATCAGAGCCATGTAAATCTAATCAATTATACAGTTTTGCAGATAAAATATTGGTAAATCAAAACACATTTTCCAAAAGTCACAGTATAATGAGAAATTTAAATTGGAAACAGAAACCATTTGTTTATTAGAAATGCCAGGGTGAGGTGGTGACTTGCCATCCATAAATTGTGTCGTCCTTTTATGGTCCTTTTATCTCCAGCTACAGCCTTGGCACCAGTTCAAGATTTTTAATGAACCCAAACATCTGAGGCATCATGCCCGGCTGATGCATTGTCTATTTGGATCAGGGAGTACAGAGGGGGGACAAAGGGGACGCGAGTTAAAACTATGGTTTTTCATACCAAATGTAATATTCCAGTCGCCTTAGACAGCAGTCATTAGATACTTCCTATGTCTGAGATTGACAGCAAAATAACACGTCTTCAATATGTATTTCACAGCCAAATGGAATGTGTGTGTGTGTGTGTGTGTGTGTGTGTGTGTCTGTGTCACGGGTGTGTGATGGGAGGGGGTGTCTGTCTTGCTGTCTGTCTGTCTGTGTGGCAGGTTGACATTTATTGTCATGAGTCTTGTCCTGGAGGCAGAACTGAGCAATTTCCTCTTAGATAGGCCAGCTGCAAAGTCAAAAATGTCTATATTGTAAAAACGAAYGAAAACAAACATTTGATTTTTGGTCTTAATTTAAGGTTAGGATATAGGGTTAGCAGTGTGGTTAAGGTTTAGGTTAAGGTTAGGCTTATTATAAACCAGATTTGATGACTTTTTGGCTGTGCCAGCTAGTGACCACTGCAGAGCTGCCTCCAGAACAAGATTCATGATGAAAAATGCTAACCTGCCTATGTGTGTGTAGCAATGGGTTGACTTGAATAAAAAAATAATAACTCTTTGCTACAAGGAGACAGAAAACCCCCACCGTACCCCACCCCCACTTCTCCTCCTCCTCCTCTGGCGCGACCCGGTGTCGGCTGCTTTCTTGGGCTCAGGGGTTCCTATGGGAGACCAGAATGGAAGTCGAGCATCTTGCTGTGATCCAAAGGTAGTGTGCCAAATGCTATCAAAACTGGATTAGTAGCTCGCAATTGTGTTGGATGAAAGAGTGTGAGTGTGTGTGTGTGTGGGGGGGGGGTAATGCCAAGTAGCCCACGAGTGGAATTTTTTTAAACAACATTGCTTTTTTTTCTTGGATATGAAAAGGACGGACAGACAGCACAATGAAATCGAACAGCAGCAATTGAAAATGTGACTTATTACTCATAAAAACATAATACTAATAGCATACTGTAAGTTATTAGCAATTTTGTTAAATTTGCACCCTCACAATATCAGTTTTATATCAATCACTATGTGTAGTCTGATAGTTCACATGGACTTGTTTGAATTKAGTTAAATTATGAGTTGAACGTTGTGCATTCTTAAGGTACAATGATGAATTGTATTGTGATCCCTATTGTAGAATTCCGAAGGGCAGTATTTTCCTCAAAACATTTGTCAGCTGTTGTTTTGATTTTTTTTGATCTAACTATGGCAGTGCATTTGTGTTAAAGTAATTGTTTCATATTGACTATCTCACATTTGTGTTGTGTTATCAAATCATTTATGGGGGAAATCCTTTAACAATTATTGGGGTTATGTACTTATACAGTACACTGTAGGAGATAATAATGTACTGTAGGCGGGGTACCACTGTGTTGTTCAGCTGTCCATTGATGTTACTTTTTCCACTCATCACTGTAGTGTAGAAGGCTTAATTAGGAAGAGGAACAGTAGACAGCAAATTACTGACTAACCTTTACAGCAGTTCTTGCCAAACCTTCCACTTCCCAATTTTTTTTTACAACACTTTTTAGTAAACTGTCTATTGAAAAGAGAAACCCATAAACTGTGTCCTAAAAACTCTCAAACAACAGTACGACCTTGTAATGTGATACGTTACCCTGGACCATGGTGTTCATGGTGTCCATGGTGTCCATGGTGTTCATGGTGTCCGAGGAACACTGCTACTGCTATTTGGCACCTCCAAGCAGGGGGTACTAAAACTGGGATAACACTAAACTACACTCAATTAGCTCAAGGCATCTTCAAATAGATGTGTGTGTCCCTTTCTCTCATCATCTTCCGTACAGTACTATAGACCTAACACTACAGTATGTCACGGCGAGCATGAGAGCACGCGCCCAGGCGTCCGTCCTTTGAAAGATGACATTTGGAGCGAATCCCCTGCTGACTTAATCCTGGCAAATATTGCGTGTCATTTGTGCTCCACACACGGACCTGGCTGACGGTACTGGTAGTAATTCACCACTGCTGTGAGAGGGGACACCCGGGGTGCTGTGCCGTGCCGTCTCGCTCTCCCTCTGTTACTCACTGTGTCACTCGCTCTTATCCCTTTCCGTTTCCCTCGCTATATAYCTCTATTTCTCTCTCTCAGAATATTGAAAGCCTCTCCCATCCTCAGTCTCTTACTCCCCGTGTCCTTATAATGTATAATGTAGCCTTCTTCTCTCTCTCTCTCTCTCTCTCTCTCTTCCTCCCTCTCTCTCTCTCTCTTGCTCCATTTTTCCTATCATTAGCAGCAGGTCACTAGCATGGCTGGGGAGAAGAGCCATCTGTGAAGTAGTACACAAACAATGAATGAAAATCGAGTAAATTAATGAGCAAGTACTGTACATTTTAAGTTATAGAATCATTTCAATAAATGTATCTTTGCTGGATTGTATTTTATCCGTGGCTTAATAGAATAATGATGAATACAATAATGATCAATTGATATTCTTTACAGAAAACTATTTGCCACACATTAGACTCAGTGTGCAGAATGCCACATACAGAGAGGTAATATACCTTTAAACTTTGTCAAATTTACTAAACATCAGCTTTTTTTTTCTGTCACACTGACCTACCTTATGACTGTACTACACAAATTGTGTTGTAGCCTGATAAGAATGACACTTGAAGCTGTATACTTTCCTTCACTGTAAATAGTATTTACCTTTCATTTCTTGCGCCACAAGGAATCTGCACTTTCTGCCTCAAAGGCCAATCAGAGCTCATCGATTGCTCAAAAGAAAAACAGCGTCAGCCAATCCCGTTTTGCCTATAGAAAAATGWAAAACAACCCTTTGTGGCGACAGTTTTGGGAAGAGCCTTTCCTATTTCAGCATGACAGTGCTCCCGTGCACAACGCCAGGTCCATACAGAAATAACTTGTCGAGATCAGTTTAGGCCTGCACTGAGCCCTGACCTCAACCCCCATCGAACACCTTTGGGATGAATTGGAATGCAGACTGCGAGCCAGGCCTAAACGCCCGACATAAGTGCCGACCTCACGAATACTCTCGCGGCTAGCGGAAAGCCTTCCTAGAATAATGGAGGCTGTTATAGCAGCAAAGGGGGGGATATTAATGCACATGACTTTGGAATGAGATGTTCGACGAGCAGTTGTTCACATACTTTTGGTCATGCGGTGTATTACAGGTATGAACGTTTAAACGTTAAATCGTTACGGACGTTAGGATCGTTAAGAAAAAATCCCTCACCGAAAAATGCGTAATACAGGGTTTCCCAAACTCCTGGGGACCCAAGGGGTGCACATTTTTGTTGTTTGCCCTAGCACTACACATCTGATTCAAATAATAAACTAATCATACAGCTTTGATCATTTGAGTCAGCTGTGTAGTGTTAGGGCAAACATCAAAACGTGGACCCCTTGGGGTCCCGAGGACCGAGTTTGGGAAATGCTGCAATGCAACTGTGCTGTAATGTTAGTAGGAGGAGAACATTATTTATTGTTTTGCTCATTTAGAGCGATTCCACGGTTAGAGAGTGATGCTTAGACTCACTTTAAAATGTATGTCAAGGAAAAACCATTGAATGCAAAGTTTAACAAACCATACACCTACACTGAGTAGGCAAACATTAAAACCCCCTGCTCTTTCCATGACAACGACTGACCAGGTGAATCCAGGTGAATGATCCCTTGTGATGTCACTCGTTAAATCCACTTCAATCAGTGTAGATGAAAGGGGAGGAGACAGGTTCATTTTTAAGGAAGGATTTTCAAGGCTTGAAACAATTGAGACCTGGACTGTGTATGCCATTCAGAGGGTGAACGGGCCAGACAAAAGATTTTAAGTGCCTTTGAACGGGGCATGGTAGTTAGGTGCCAGGCGCACCAGTTTGTGTCAAGAACTGCAACACTGCAGCGTTTTTCACACTCAACAGTTTCCTATGAGTATTAAGAATGGTTTACCACCCAAAAGACATTCAGCCGACTTCACAGAAATGAGGGAAGCGTTCAAGAATGGCGCCGGAGGGGATGGCTGCCGTTTAACGTCCTCCTAACCAACTGTGCTCTTTATATTATTTTTGCAATGTTTGTAACTGAATTTGTACATAAAGTTGCTGCTATCGTCTCATATGACCGAAAATAGGACATCAGAACAGCGATAACTCACCTCGAACTGGACAAAGCTTTTTTCTTTAACGAGTCCGACACGAAGGACATACTGCTCTCCGGAGACCAGGCCCAGAMAAGGTTGGAGATGCTGAAGGAGAAGGGCAGGGTGCCTTGTTAGGATTCGTAGGCGAGTGATAAATCGCCACTACCATTGGTTCTATTGGCCAACGTGCAATCACTGGAAAACAAACTCGATGATCTACAGTCGAGACTATCCTACCAATGTAAAATCTGTAATATCTTATGTTTCACCGAGTCGTGGCTGAACGACGACACGGATAATATAGAGCTGGCTAGGTTTTCCATGCATTGGCAGGACAGAGCAGCTACGTCTGGTAAGACGAGGGGCGGGTGTGTGTGTCTATTTGTCAATAACAGCTGGTGCTCGAGACTTATTAAAGAAGTCTCAAGGTATTGCTCGCCTGAGGTACCTCAGCTCATGATAAGCTGTAGACCACACTATCTACCAAGAGAGTTCTCATCTATATTATTCGTAGCCGTCTATTTACCACCACAAATCGATGCTGGCACTAAGACCGCACTCAACAAGCTGTAAAAGGCCATAAGCAAACAAGAAAATGCTCATCCAGAAGCAGAGCTCCTAGTGGCCGGGGACTAATGCAGGCAAACTTAAATCCGTTTTACCTCATTTCTAACAGCATGTTACATGTGCAACCAGAGGAAAAGAACTCTGGACCACCTTTACTCCACACACAGAGACGCATACAAAGCTCTCCCTCGCCCTCCATTTGGCAAATCTGACCAATTCTATCCTCCTGATTCCTGCTTACAAGCAAAAACTAAAGCAGGAAGTACCAGTGACTCGCTCAATATGGAAGTGGTCAGATGACACGGATGCTAAGCTACATGACTGTTTTGCTAGCACAGACTGGAATATGTTCCGGGATTCATCCAATGGCATTGAGGAGTACACCACCTCAGTTACCGGCTTCATCAATACGTGCATTGATGACGTCTTCCCACAATGACCATATCCCAACCAGAAGCCATGGACTACAAGCAACATCCGCATCGAGCTAAAGGCTAGAGCTGCCGCTTTCAAGGAGCGTAACACCGGACGCTTATAAGAAATCCCGCTATTCCCTCAGACGAACCATCAAACATGCAAAGCATCAGAACGGAACTAAGATTGAATCCCACTACACTGGCTCTGACGCTCGTTGGATGTGGCAGGGCTTGCAAACTATTACGGACTTCAAAGGAAAACCCAGCCGTGAGGTGCCCAGTGATGCGAGCCTACCAGATGAGGTAAATGCCTTTCATGCTAGCTTTGAGGCAAGCAACACTGAAGCATGCATGAGAGCACCAGCTGTTCCGGACGACTGTGTGATCACGCTCTCCGTAGCCGATGTGAGCAAGACAGGTCAACATTCACAAAGCCGCAGGGTCAGACGAATTACCAGTGCGTGTACTCAGAGCATGCGCGGACCAACTGATAAGGGTCTTCACTGACATTTTCAACCTCTCCCTGAACAAGTCTGTAATACCAACATGTATTGTTGTTATATATAAAAGTACCATGTATGTAAATGTACACTACCGTTCAAAAGTTTTGGGTCACTTAGAAATTGCCTTGTTTTTGAAAGAAAGGCACATTTTTTGTTCATTAAAATAACTTTAAATTGATCAGAAATACAGTGTAGACATTGTTAATGTTGTAAATGACTATGTTGTAAATGACTAAATGACTATTGATTTTTTATGGAATTTCTACAAAGGTGTATAGAGGCCCATTATCAGCAACCATCACTCCTGTGTTCCAATGGCATGTTGTGTTAGCTAATCCAAGTTTATCATTTTAAAAGGCTAATTGATCATTAGAAAACTCTTTTGAAATTATGTTAGCACAGCTGAAAACTGTTGTCCTGATTTAAAGAAGCAATGAAACTGGCCTTCTTTAGACTAGTTGAGTATCTGAAGCGTCAACATTTGTGGGTTCGATCACAGGCTCAAAATGGCCAGAAACAAAGACCTTTCTTCTGAAACTCGTCAGTCTATTCTTGTTCTGAGAAATGAAGGCTATTCTATGTGAGAAATTGCCAAGAAACTGAACATCTCGTACATTRCTGTGTACTACTCCCTTCACAGAGCAGCGCAAACTGGCACTAACCAGAATAGAAAGAGGAGTGGGAGGCCCTGGTGCACATCTGAGCAAGAGGACAAGTACATTAGAGCGTTGAGTTTGAGAAACAGCCAAGTACATTAAATAGTACCCGCAAAACACCAGTCTCAACRTCAACAGTGAAGAGGCGACTCCGGGATGCTGGCCTTCTAGGGAGAGTTCCTTTGTCCAGTGACTGTGTTCTTTTTCCCATCTTAATACTTTATTTTATTCTCCCTCCTTGGCCAGTCTGAGATTATGGCTTTTTCTTTGCAACTCGGCCTAGAAGGCCAGCACCCGGAGTGCCTGTTCACTTGACGTTGAGACGGTGTTTTGCGGGTACTATTTAATGAAGCAGCCAGTTGAGGACCTGTGAGGCGCCAAAACAAAATATAATGTTGATATTAGTTGTCAAGGTCCTTTATTTCAACATGATTGTGTTTGATGTATTTCTAACATTTAATACTTTTTCTAGTAGATATTTTGTAAGACTCATTTTCCATCTGGTGACCAGCAATCAAAGCCTTTGCTTATTCCTAATTTGTAATATGGAAAATGGTTGAAAAACATACTACGTATACCTTAATTTCCAGTCTGCAGACTAACTATTACTAGTTATTATTCAGGAGCGGACTGGGAAAAATAATCTCCCTGGCATTTGTGACTGCCAGTCTCTTATGTAGCAAAATTTGAAATGGTGTTTTTTACATTAGATAAAAGTAGACCAGATCACAAAATGGTATATCATACACTACAGTTGAGGAACAATGGGAAAGTAATTATGCTTGAAAGTTGATAAACTTGTAAACTCACTTTTGAGAAATGGCCTTAAAAATGTTTTGGTGCCTACTGAAGAGCTCTACTTCTACACCGATTCAGCATGTTCACATCCTTTTAAGCTTTAGCCCCACCCGTCTCTCTTTAAACTTCTTATGGCTGAAGGGGCAGTATTGAGTAGCTTGGATAAAGGTGCCCATATCATACGGCCTGCTCCTCAGTCATAGTTGATAATATTTGCATTATTATTAGTAGTATTGGATACAAAACCACTCTAAAGTTTCAAAAAACTGTTGATAATGTCTGTGAGATTAACGAAACTCATATTGGCAGGACAAATCCTGAGTTGAAATCAAAACAGGAAGTCAGAAATCTGAGCTTGTATCTATTCACCAGAGTCCCTAAAGAAATCCCCATGAGCTATTAATGAT
Organism: Salvelinus sp. IW2-2015; assembly: GCF_002910315.2. Classification (NCBI taxonomy): domain Eukaryota; kingdom Metazoa; phylum Chordata; class Actinopteri; order Salmoniformes; family Salmonidae; genus Salvelinus; species Salvelinus sp. IW2-2015. The sequence goes on along the minus strand of NC_036875.1, from coordinate 4,758,427 downwards.
GTTGCACTGCCTAGGGGTTCCACTAGATGTCAACCCATCAATAGAAATTATAATGAGACTTCTATGATTGTGGGAGAGAATGATAGCAGATCAGTCAGGTGTCCATCAAGCAGCCATTTTTCGATCATGCTTTTTCCTCGTGGAAGTCACTTACGTTCCATTGCTCACGAAGACAAAGAAGAATACTCCGGTTGGAACTTTTATGAAGCCATATGTTAAAAACATCCTAATGATTGATTGTTGTACTTAGTTTGAAATGTTTCTTCGACCGGTAATATAACTTTTTGAAGTTTTGTCCGATTTAACGCTGACCAGAATAGCGTTGGATATCTGTAACCAGCGCGCGCTAACAAAAAAAGGTTATTGGACATAAATAACAGATTTTTCGAACAAAAACAACCATTTATTGTGGACCTGGGATTCCTGGTGTGCTTCGATGTAGATCATCAAAGGTAAGGAATATTTATCATATATTTTCTTTTTATGTTGACGCATCTTTGCGGGCTGTGGTGTGTTTACTTTTGAGCGCCGTCTCAGATTATAGCGTGGGTTGTCTTTTTCCGTAAAGTTTTTTGAATCTGACACAGCGGTTGCATTAAGGAGAGGTATATCTTATATTACATGTGTATACACTTGGTATTATCACTATATTTATGATGAATTTCTGTTGAAACGATGTGGCTATGCAAGTCTTGATGTTTTTGCAACTAGTGAATCTAGTCGCCTCAATGTTAAACTCCGATTTTTTGATATAAATATGAACTTAATCAAAACAAAACATGCATGTATTGTGTAACATGAAGTCCCATGAGTGTCATCTATGAAAAATAATCGAAGGTTAGTGATTCATTTTATCTCTATTCTGGTTTTTGTGAAGCTATCTTTAGCTGGAAAAAATGGCTGTGATTATTGTGGTTTTGTGGTGACCTAACATAATCGTTTGTAGTGCTTTGCCTGAAAAGCTATTTGAAATCGGACGACTTTGGTGGGATAACAACAAGATTACCTTTAAAATGATATAAGACACATTGAATGACTGAGGAAGTTTAATTATGAGATTTCTGTTTTTAGATTGGCGCCCTGCACTTCGACTGTGGCTGTTGCCATCGACCCCTTAACTCCTCCTCAATATGGGGGCGCTGTTTTCACTTTGTAAAAAATCGTGCCCAAATTAAACTGCCTCGTACTGTATTCTAGATCGATAACTATGCATATTATTATTACTATTGGGATAGAAAACACTCTCAAGTTTCTAGAAACGTTTGAATTATATCTGTGAGTAAACAGAACTCATTTGCAGCAAACTTCCTAACAGGAAGTGAAACATCTGAAAATCGAGGCTCTGTTCCAGGCCTTCCTATTCAATGTGCTTGAAATCTATGGATATACATGCACTTCATACGCCCTCTCACTGAGATGTCACACATGGCAGTGGGAGGTGGAATGGGGTGTCTAGCTTGATCTGAGGTCGAACAAGAGCTCTTAGGAATGACGTGACCACTGTTTCCTTTGTCTACCAAGGCGCCGGAAGGACATCAGCATTGGCTTCTGAAAGCGTTCCGGTATAGACGGCTAATATCTCCGCTTGATTTTATTTGATACATGTGATAATATCATCGTAAATAGTGTTTTTCAATATAGTTTTATCAGATTGTTCAACGTTTATCGGGAGTTTTGGAGTTTTCCGCTTCTCTGCGTAGTGAGATGGACATCTTCGCGCCACTTGGCTAGCTAGGTTGCTAATTCGACAGAGAGAAGAGGACATTCTAAAACCAAACAACGATTTATTCTGCGACAAAGGACTCCTTGTACAAGATTCTGATGGAGCTCAGCAAACAGTAAGAACGCATTTATGATGTTATTTCGATTTTCGTGGAAAATGTTTAGTCGTTTTGCTCTTCCTTTTGCGGGCGCTGTCTCACTATAACGTAGCTGTTTTATGGTAAAGTTATTTATTAAAAATCTAACACGGCGATTGCATAAGAACTAGTGTATCTTCATTTGCTGTCCAACTAGTATTTTTTAGTAAAGTTTATGATGAATATTGGTCAGATTAGGTGAGTTGTCAGATAAATATCCGGAGATTTCTGGGAAAAAGTTGCTACATTGTCACAATGTATAACCACGGTTTTCAGCTCAAAATATGCACTTTTCGAACAAAACATAACTGTATTGTATAACCTGATGTTATAGGACTGCATCTGATGAAGTTGGTCAAGGTTAGTGATTCATTTTATATCTTTTGCTGTTTTTTTGCGATCGCTACCTTTGCGGTGAATGAATGCGGTTGTGTGTTTAGCTATTGTGTTAAGCTAATATAATGCTATATTGTGTTTTCGCTGTAAAAAAAATACTTATTTTCCCACCATTAATTTGCAAATAAATTCATAAAAAATCCTTACAACTGTGATTTTCTGGATTTCTTTTCTCATTTTGTCGTGTCATAGTTGAAGTGTACCTATGATGAAAATTACAGGCCTCTCTCAATCTTTTTAAGTGCGAGAAACTTGCACAATTGGTGACTGACTAAATTACTTTTTTGCCCCACTGTACACACAGTCTAGGCTACTTATTGATTAGAACTTAGTTATGATAAAAACCGGTCCCTAGCGGCCGCCAACACAATATGACACAGTGTTACACAAAATGGGGATTTCAAAAGAAGGAGAGTTGCACGAGAGAAAACACTTTGGGTGCATGGGAGTCTCTGCGTGGACCCGATTCCAACTTCTCTGATGCCAGTCCGTCTTCGCGTTACCGGGTGTAACAACTCTGTTTCTCCTCACGATGTCAGTGTCCTTTCTCTTAGTGGTCCTGTTTCCTCGCCCTTCGCTATGAAAAGGGGTCTTTCGGGAGAGGGCTAATCAGCCGCGTGGATGTATCCAGCGCCGGGAAGGGAAACAGTGTAGACACACGATTCCTGTAGAGTGGTGACCGGGTGGTCCTGCTGGAGTTCATCTCCCTTAAGGATCAGCTACTCGTCCCTAGCATAGGGTTGTTAAAAGGTATTACTTTGTCTTCCTTCAAAACCCTTAGAGTCAGAAACATGGGCATTCCGCCTTCAGGGCAATTTTCTGGGCCGCACCAAGTTACGAGTCAAGTCTGGATTTACTCAGACCAATTAGACAACAAAGTTCACATTTCATCTTTTACAAAAGCCCACTTCTATATGATCTAGAAATTTTCCACACAACGCAATATGCAAACAGCAGTCACATATGAGGAAAACTCTTAAAGTTACAATGTTTCATCTATGGTCGTCTTTTAAACTTTTAATGACATAACAAAAAACAACATACATATTCAAATATTCCACCCATCAGTC